>NW_025421431.1:0-78683 GCF_011764305.1 Mustela putorius furo
TATATGCAGTAGGAAAATGGCTAGGTCACATGGTAATCTATGTTTGCCTTTTGAGAAACAACTACTCTGCTTTCCACAGAAGTTGTACCATTTTGCATTTCCCACTAGCAAAGTACAGAGGTTACAGTTTCTGTACATTCTTGTAAATTTTATTGAAACTGGGATATTTTTGATTAGTGTGGCAACTATGGAAATTATAGTCTCACCCTCTTCAGACTTCACTATTTCTGCTCTTTGTGGATTGTTGTGTGGTGAGTCTTCTAGCTATTTTTTATGATGTCTATATTCTTTGCATATGTAACTGTTAAAGTCCCCTGTTCCATTGCATTGATGGTCAACTAGAGATTTGACACAGATTTCTTGAAACACTTAAAGCAACATAAAAACCACCACCACAACAAAACCTCCTTTCTGTCTTTGTAGATTGCCTCTGGATTTGAACACCACCTCTCTGCTTAGCCAGGCAGTTTATAATTCTGTCTTATCTTTTACTTTCTACAGATTCCCCAAGTATCTCTGTCCTCTCCTCTTTTCCCAGAACTTTTAATCTGTCTATTGCTTACCCTGTTACTCTTTTTCTTGGTGGCTATGGATGATACATCTGCTTAAAAGCTTTGAACTCATGAAGCTCCTCGGCTCAGTTTTAACTTGGTATTTTTGTTATGGACTTTTTTGTGTTATTCCCCCGCTAACCATTT
This sequence comes from Mustela putorius furo, assembly GCF_011764305.1. Lineage (NCBI taxonomy): Eukaryota > Metazoa > Chordata > Mammalia > Carnivora > Mustelidae > Mustela > Mustela putorius. The sequence continues at coordinate 699 of NW_025421431.1, forward strand.
TGTCCAGATAGTGTCCGCTGTTGGTATTTTTTTCCTTTTCATTTCAAACTGAACACAATCCCCTTTCACCAATGTTATTGTGTAAACCATTGATATACACAAGTTCTCTCTTCCTCATGGTTTTAGGTCTTTTATGCTATGGATTTCAATTCACTTAGCCAATCAATCAATTAAATTACCTTTGTGCGTTCTTTTTCCACAGCTGGGCTATTTGAAATAAGCCAACTGTGAATATCTGTTTTACAAACATTTGACGTAAATAGAATTCGGTTAACTTCTTCTCTGTAATAGATACTCAAGATTGTGACTTCTGCGATGGTATGATAGATGAAGGCTTAAGAAAAGTGCCCAACTGTTTTCCATACGCTTGCTGCATTCTAAAATTAATCAAATTTCTTCTTTGCATCTTCACACTGTCATTGTGTATGTTGACAAGGTGTTTTTTTTCTTTTACCTCATTCTAATAGACTTGGTAGGCGATATCGCATTGTGTTTAAGTTACAATTTACCTTTCCCTAATGGGTAATGAAATTGAAGCACTTTCCATGTATTTATTTGGCTATACTGTACAATTTTTGTTCAGGTGAAAATTTTCAGTTATGTCCTGTGGTCCCACTTGTTCTATTTTTATTTTTTTCCATTTTTATCTATCTATCTCATCTATCATAGACAATACCCCACAACACACTACATATATATTATATATATATATAATATAGGTATATATATATCTCCTTATACTAGTCTTTGTCCTTTTTTGGAAAGCTTGGTGGGTTTAACAATATGCGCAACTTTTCATATATTCCTTTTAATATTGATTTTCATCTTTCATTCTCTTACTAGGATCTTTTGTAGAGCAAAGTAATTTAATAATTTCAATGACTCCATTTTCAAGTTTTTTTCTTTTATATATCATGCAATGGATGAGAATTTCAGACTTATTGCTCAGCTTTTAGATATCTGAAAAATTTCTCTACCTAGATAATGGCTGCAAAATGTAATAGCTTTACATTTATTAAGTCATGAATCTAATTTGAGTTTGTTTTTTGATAGTATATAACAAAAAAAGGGGTTAGAGATTTTATTTGTTTGCTTTTGTTTTACAAAACTTTTTGCTAACCAGATTCTGAGTAATCAATCAACCTTTTTTTTCAGGAGACATCAGGCCATTCTTTCTCCATACAAATTACTATTAACAACAACAAACTTTCATCATAAAAAGCAGTATAGCATGGCCCTGTTGTAGATCTATTTTGGGGTGTTTTCTTTATTCTCGCATTGATCTATGTATAAAACAGATCCCTAATGGGAAATACTACATTGTTATTGATTACTATAGACTATGTAGTCAGGACTTCATAACTTATAGAGTGATTCCTCCCTATTTATTTCTTTCTTTCTCAATATTTGTGTTAGCTATTCTAGGGCCTGTGGCCATTCCATATAAACTTTAGAATAAGGTTTGTCTCTTGTTCTCTGCCTTCACCGCACTTGCTGTATTTGATGGGAATTGCATTACATGTATAGACTAATTAGGAAAGAACTGCATCTTTACTATATGGAATTACATATGTTGTGATTTGTCTAATTTTTTTTTCACTGGTTTCCACAATTAGAACATGTTTTCACATAGGTAGAAATTTGGTTTTATAATAGTAACTTAATCTTCATCAAAGATTATGCAAATTTATGCATAAGGAAATTATGGCTTCAGGCATACAATTTTTGGGCAGTTTGGTAGGGACAGATGTTTCTCTTTTTAGAATTTTGACTTATTTAAAAGAAAGATAATAGGGGCAAAAAGATTATTTTAGTGTCTGACGCAAAAGCCATATCAATTCTTAGGGCTAGCTTTAGCTCATGGATCAGAAATTCCCTCCTCCATTTATCTACTTGACAATGACACTTTGTCCTCTAACAATGCTATCAAAGTTTCGTTTCAATAATTAGAATTGACTTAACCTTCCCTCACTCCTCGCATTTTTTGCTTTATATGTAATTGTAGTTAAACAATTCTGGCTATGCACACATAGCCTCCATTGAATTTATTTACAGCTTGTTAGCATCATCATTTCCTACATTTAGCTACAGTGTGCAAACGATTTTTAAATTCATGAAACTGCTTAAATATTTTCGCAGAGCCCAAAAATGATTTCTTTTTTCTTCCAAATTGTAGTTTATGTTCCTAAATAGGTGGAAAGATAAGTACTCTCTCTTCGGCTCGCACACCCTGAAGTGGATACTTGACCTGAATTGATCAAGTCTGTTGGAAGGGGGGAAACACTTAAAATGCTTTGGAAAGTGTTATTTCTCCTCTTTCTCTCTATGTAACTCTGTCTCTCACTCTCATGCTCATTCTTTCTCTACAGAACAAGAGACTTAGTGGACACTCAAGCTGATTTCAGTAAGCCTACTTTGTGACAATAAAAAAGGACAAGATGACATAAGAAGAAAGGAACCTAGAAATATGATGTGATTAACAAATCCTGAATATGTGGATACTCTGTATTCCTTGTTATGTGAAATTAAAAATTTCCTCTATTTTTGTTTTTTTTTAAGATTTTATTTATTTGACAGACAGAAGATCACAATAGGCAAAGAGAGAAATGGAAGGGAAAGCAGGCTACCTGCTGAGCAGAGAGCCCAATCCCAGATCCTGGGATCATGTGACCATGAGCTGAAAGATAGAGACTTTACCAAACCCACTGAGCCACACAGGCACCCTACAATTTCCTAATTGGTTAAACCAGTTTCAGAAGGTTTGTTTTTATAATAAACATTCACAATGAACGCTAACAATTAAGATTCTTAATAAAATGCTTATATGTCCATTGAGGAAAAGAAAAATATTCCAGAGGGAAAGGATAAGGAACACAAGTGCAATACATATAGGGAGAAGCATAAATAACCAGATGAGTTGTTAAAATTTGGTCTCAATTTTAAAATTAAAATATTAACAATCATTTCTTTATAAATTTTAATTTGTTATCATTTAATATAACAAACCCTTTCTTAAAGAAAAAAAATGGATGTACTTGCGAATATGTGCATATTAAATGACTTGATTTTCAAATGACTAAATTTGAGGATAATTAACAGGCTTTCTTTTTCTTTCTTTTATGTTCATGACCTTTCTAAATATTTACCAGTACAAATAACATTTTTGTACAAACAGATATAATGATAGTTATTTCTGGAGTATAATAAGTAAATGTAACAGGAACAAAATATTAAATGTGTGCATTATAATTATGCTATTTTTTTATAATTATGCTATTTTGAGCCATTTTTTTTTTTTTCTCACAAACAATGAATTAGCTATATCAAGAATTCCTAGTTTCTCCCTCTGTCCCCCACCTCCACCAACCCCCACTTTTTTCCTCTTTTACTCTACCCCCTCCCACTCCCTCCCTCTCTCAATATAAAATTTTAGAAATAAAAGAATTTCTAACATTGTTATCAATAATGTATGCATGTAACAGTCAATAATTGTTCTTTTATTTACAGAAATTTTTACAGGAAAAAAAATGTTTCCCCTTACACGAGACCTGTTTTGCATAGTGAGCGCCATGACTTATTTATAAACTATATCTCTTTGTTTCTTTTTTATATGCCTATATTAATGCATCTATATATCTATATATCTATATAATTTCTATATCTCTATGTAAAGCATCAGATATATAGTTAGAATTATTGTTTGGAGAGAAAATTTGTTTGGAAATTAACCATGATCCAAGCATGTCATGAATAATGAATAATACATCAGACTCTGAACACAATAAAGTGTGCATGAAAGAACCCAGAATAGATTGTGTGACCCTTGGTGTACATGTGCAAGTGTATGTATTAAATTATCATTTATTTGTGCAGGGCTATTTTATAAAATCAGGCATGTTTCATCATAATCCAATTTTATAGTTAATAAAGATTAGATCTTTTTAAAAAGATTTTATTTATTCATTTGACATTCACCTATTTATTCATTTGAGATAGAGAGCACAAGCAGGTTTGAGCACAGGCAGAGGGAGAAGGAGAAGCAGGAGAGAGCTTCTGAGCTCTCTGAGCAGAGAGCCCAATATGGAGCTTGATCCCAGGACCCTGGATCATGACCTGAGCTAAAGATAGAGGCTTAACTGAGAAGACCCCCCCAGGCACCCTTAAAGATTTGATCTTGATCTTATTTTGATTTGTTTTGATGTTCGTTACACGTACTCTATGAGTAATCTCCTTAGGAATATAGATGGTTGGTTATTTCTGTTTACTATTAAATCCTAAATCTTATTTTATTCATTTACTTATTTATACCCTTGGGAATAACATATTAGGTAGGTAAGAGGATGTTGGATCAGCTCGCTATAACACTCTATATTTTGTAAACAACCTTATGATAGGATGATAACTTGTTAAAAAACCACAATCAGAAAGGATGAATTTAAATAACCTGCTTTTAGCTTTTGACATTTCAAGAAAACTAAATATATCTGAAGAAGAAGTAGGGCCTTTTTGATAATATCTCTTCAAACAACAAATAGTCTTGAAGTATATTTTATAGATTTTATTATTTTTATAGATTTTATAGACCATATTATACAACCATAAACTTATGAAAGAACTTGAAGTTAACACTTAAAAAATTACCTTGGAGAGGTGCCTGAGTGTCTCAGTCCATTGAGCAACCTGCTCTTGGATTGAGCTCAGATCATGATGTCAGGATTATGGAATTGAACCTTGTGTCCCTCTCTGCACTCAGCAAGGAGTTTGTTTGTGATTCTCTTTCCTCGTCTGCTGTCCCCTCCCCAACTTGTTTGTGTGTGCAGACACTCTCTCTCTCAAATAAATAAACTCTTTTAAAAAATTACCTTGGAAGAAAGTAAATGAAATCTAAAATCACATACTGTTTAAACTTAAAAAAGGAGATTATTATGTCAAAAGTATAAAATAGAACTAAAACTTCATTTGGAGGAAAATTAAGAGTCTTGAATGATTTTTCATTTTTTTAAAAAAAGAAACTACAGATAGTAACATCAATAATAATTTAAATAAAGTGAATAATAATTTCAAAAAATATAAGTAAAATGGGAATAGAAGTTACTAATTAAATGTGTGAAGTCAGTATAACAGGAAAGTTACAAATATTAAATATCGAAACTGTTACAGATTTTTAGTAACAGACTGTGAATGTCTTCTCACCAATATTATTTAAAATAAGACAGAAAGAAAAAAAAAATAAACAATAAAAAATCATATAGAAGAATTGTAAAAAAGTTACATAATTGCAGAATAAGAAAATTCAAGATATTTAAAGACAAATGGTTCTCTCTTAAGAGATAGGTAAGAAAATATATACAAATGAATAGTTTTTTTATTATTATAGCACCTTATTTGTTTCTAAATGAAATGGAGAAAATATCCTACTTATTATAAACAACTGTAAGCATGTAGAAATAAATTAAAAAACAAAAGTTAGTTACTTGCATGAATCACACTAATTTTACTGAAGAACACAAAACTTAATCTGGGAGAAATGCATAATGCTTTAGAGTGGACAAAATGTCAAAATACTTGTTTTCATGAATCAATCTATGCATTAAATGTATTTCCAATAAGAATTTGTTCATAAAACTGGATAAAATAATTTAAGAATGCATGTGGTAAAGGATAGTCACTTGAGAACTGCCAAGTTGTTTTATATTGTTTTGTTTTTAGAGAGAGACAGAGTAAGCAAGTTGGGTGGGGAAGGTCAAAGGGAGAGAGAGAGTCTTTTGATTTTTCATGATTTTATTTATTCATCTGAGAAAGAGAGATGGCATAGACGTGGTGGGGGAGAGGCAGAGGTAGAAGCAGACTTCCCGCTGGGCAGGGTCCCTGATGCAGGGCTCAATCCCAGGACCCTGGGATCACGACCTGAACTGAAGGCAGACAATTAATTGACTGAGACACCTAGGTCCCTAGGTCCCTGAGAGAGAGAATCCTTACACAGTCTCCACATTCAGTGTAATTTGATCTCATGTTTCTGAATTCATGGCATGACTGGAAATCAACAGTTGGATGCTTAACTGACTGAGCCACCCAGGCATCCCAGAATTGTCAAGTATGTTTTAAAGAGAAGACAAGTGAGAAGCAATTTTGGGTAGCACATATAAAATTATGCCATGATCTACTATAACAGTTAGTAGAACAGGTATTAGATTAGTGTAAAAGAATGAAGCATAGAAACTGATTTTTGTAATCAACTATATATAAAAACTAAATATGTATATATTTTCTGTTGGATAAATTACTCATGTAAAATAGAATATCTCTAGTATTATCAAACAAACAAACCAAGAACAATACAGAAAATACTGATGACATTGACAAGGAAACCAAGGAAAATCACCATAACCTGTAGTGACAACTAATTTAGAAAACAAAGATTTCTAAGCAACTTAATTTTTTTTTTAATTTTTTATTTTTGACAACTATATTTTTTTATCCCCAGGGGTACAGGTCTGTGAATCACCAGGTTTACTAAGCAACTTAATTTTTAATAATCCTTTGAGACCTTCTGAGACCAGCTGTGTTAACTCTGTTGCCAAATCAAAGACAGAGAAGCAGGTTGGGAGAGTGTGGATAAGAAGAGTGGGAAATACTGAGAATAATTTTAACACCTTTCGGTGAGTCCCATGGCCCTTGATATATGAAAGAAAGAGGCTTGAAAAGTAAATGTTTCAGGGTGGTGGTGTTCGAAAGATTTCACCTACAGAATAAAGAGAAGCTCTGTTACCGGAAATATCCCCTACAGAACTGATCGTGAAAGAAAGGAAAAAAAAAATCGCAACTGAAATAAGATAGCACCTGTGAATCAGAAGGAAGCATATATTAGTTTCTAAAAATCATCCCTCACTAAAGAGAATCAGATCTCCTTGGAGAAATGGCTATTTCCTAAGCCAGGAAAGGAAAAAGTACTAGCTACTGGCAACTCTTATGTCAAAAAATCAAGGAAGAACTACAAATATAATAGGAAAATTCACCAAAAAACAAAGAGGTCCAGCCTAAAAGGTTTCCCATGGGCTAACTCTGGTACATTAAATAACAACACTATTAGTAATTTATTATTATCATTTTTTATAATTGATAATAGAATCATAAATAAATAGAAATGCCAGAGTTGATAACATCTCCACCAGGAGTAGATTTCATTTCAAGAAACCACTTTCTTTGCCCACCTGTTTGAAGAAACTCCTCATGTGTTCAAGTTTTATCATGATATTGTGGCAATGTAAATACAATAATTATGAAAAAGTTTGAAATATTGTGCAAATTACCAGTATGTGACACACAAATGAAGTGAACAAATGTCATTGGATAAATGGTGCTGGTAGACTTGTTCAACACAGAGTTGCAACAAGCCTTTACTTTGTAAAAAAACAGAGTATCTACAAAACACAGTAGAATGAAGTGCCATAAAACAAGGCTTGATTGCAGTGAAGAATAATGTTGGTCATAAAATAGTAATAATAATGAGTCCTGTGTGTGTGTGTGTGTGTGTGTGTGTGTGTAAGAAACTGAGAAAAATATGGAGAGAGAGATGGATGCTAAACCCAAGGATTAAGGTGTTTCAGAAAAGATAGAAATTTGAATAGTGCCAGAAGATACTCCACAATTTGTCTGGGAATTGCAAAGGGAAACAATAAGAAGGCTTTTCCCTTCCTGGTGGTCATTTTCTTTAAAAAGCAATGAAATTTAGCATCTGTAATACTTGAATCCTGATTTAGGGGAAAAAAAAAACAAAAACAAATGAACATATATTTTGAGGATAAAAGGAAAAAACAACAAAGATTAATAGTAGATGATATCAGGAAATAATTATTGATTTTCTTTATTTTTAAGGTTTTATTTATTAATTTATTTATTTGAAAGAGAGAGAGAGCCCAGGGGGGAGCAGAGGACTAGATACAAGCAGCTATTCCGCTGAGCATGGAGCTCGATCCCTCAACCTTGAGATTATGACCTGGGCTGAAATCAAGAGCTAAACACTTAACAGACTGAGCCACCAGGAGCCCCAGGAGTTAACTGTTCCTTCGGGTTGTGAAATGGAACTGACAGAATAAACTACTAAAAATTTCTTTATTTTTATAAGATGCATGTATTCCGGGTAAAAAGTCAAGATTTCTATAATTTACTTTTAAATAGTTTAGCAAATACAACATAGAGAGATGGGTAGAGAAAATATAGTAAAATATTAAGAGTTATTGATTGTAGATCTTTCTTGCAAGAATGATCTTTGTATCATTTTTTACTTTAGGGTATACAGATTTTTTCATAGTAAGTGTTAGAAAAATTAACATATACATAGAAAACTAAGAAAAATACTGATATATTTTTAACTTAGAAAAATTAAATATTAGGAAAATCAAGGTAAAAATGGTCACATATTATTGTAGAAGTTATTTCTATATTAAACAAAATTAAACATAAACATAATAAACCAGGGATTAAATTCACAAACACAAAGAAAAAATTGAAAATCCATTAAAATACAGATTTCAGTAAAAAGAAACATATTTTACAAATTGGAAGCACACACACAAAAGAAAAGAGTCAAAAATCATATTAGAAAACTGATCATTGCTGGTTTTTAGAGCAATGAAATTAAAACAATAAAAAAATGACTTTAAAAAAAAAACTTAGCAACTATTTTAAGATTGATAACATTTGCTGCTTTTAAACATATGAGGGTAAAACAGATTTATGCATTGTTGGTAAGAGTGTATATTAGAAGAAAATTTTGGGAAAAGACTATATCAGTATCTATTAAAGGTAGATTTTGCTACTGAATGTACCAACAAACAAACGAAAACACTGTCAGATTAGGGTTTTTATACAAGGATATTCCCTGAAGCAAGTTATCTAATTGGAAACAACTTGAATGTCAAATAATAAAGAATTGTTAAATAAATTGTGCTACATCTGTGTTTAGAAAGAAAATGAAGCAACTAAACAAATTCATTTGTTATTCACATATTGACCTACAATTATGTCTATAACACATGATTTGGTGGTGGATTATTCTGGTTTTATAAAATATAAAAAGGAAAACAGAAAAAATGAACCATATGCGTATGTTTATATATAGGTATATCTGTATCTGTATCATCTATAGGTAGAGTTATCTTTGACCAAGGTTAAAAAAGACTATAGCTTGAAAGGAGACACCCAAATGGCTAACACTGTTAACCATACCCCAAGGAAGCAGGAGATAGAAGAAGAGGGAAAGCTAAGACAATTGACAATTTGCAAATATCTATTCTTTAAATTGTTGCAAACATGTATTCTTTCTCTGATTAAAAAATAATAGCACTGGTTTTGCATGCCTGGGTGGGTTAAGCCTCTGCCTTCAGCTCAGGTCATGATGTCAGGGTCCTGAGATCAAGCCCCAAATCGGGCTCTCTACTTAGAACAGGGAGCCTGCTTCCCCCTCTCCCTCTGCCTGCCTCTCTGCTTACTTGTGATCTCTCTGTCAAATAAATAAATAAATAAAATCTCTAATAATAATAATAATAATAATAACAGAGTCTAAAAAATGCCTCAACAAAAGCAACAAAAGAAAGTGCTACTGAATGAATTATATCTATTCAGGCACAAATTATTATTTTCTCATGTGCAGAAGTTTGACTACAGGCGTATTGCAAAGAGAAAGGATGTATGAATCTTTTCATGTAAAATTAATGATGTAGTATAATGTGTGGTCCTTTTACTTTAAAGAAAGGTATCACAATGTGATACTTTATTACTATGCCATTTTAATTGCTGCAGCTCTGTGTGCTTTATTGTGAATACTTTTAGTTTTGAGTTTTTGACCCTAGGCAATTTCATTATGAGGTAGGGTTCCTTTTCATAGATTAGAAAATGTTACAAATCAAAAGGATAAATTATAAACACAATAGATTATAACTCAAACTCTTAAGCTTCCTCATATTTTTCTCTTTATTCTGGTGGAACAAAGTGAAGACTCCGTAAACTGGTGTAAAGTGAATAAATGAAAGAAAGTGCTGCAATTTTTCTTAGAAAGAAGTTTAGGGGATACTGTCACTTCAATTAGTAAATTAGAGAAATCAGGAAGCAAATTGTGTCTTTAAGGCTAAAACATAAAATGTTATCCAGGGCCTAGAAAAACATAATATTATAATATCTTATAAGAACTTAATAGTATTTATGATTTATAGGATTAGTAGACCTCAAATCCTCCAGTCCAAACATTAGAACAGTATTGTAAGAATAATAATTATATGGAAACCTCATCTGAGGCCTTCTTATTCCCCTGTTTGTTATTTTTGTCTTTCTAGACCCTGCAGAGTAGTGAATCTGTTCTATAAAACTACTCCTGTCCACCAAGTTAGTAAACTCTGCTTGGGTTTTGTTTTCCTCTTGAGTGTCTTAAGACACAAGATTCATATCTCCCTTTTGAAGTCACCATCTGACTTGGCATCTCACCCATCAGACTGTGAAACCTCGAGAGTAGTAATCATATAATTAATCTTTGTAACTTCAGGAGTGAGCAAAGCATATAACCTATATCAGGTGTTGAATAATGTTGGCTGCATTCAGTGGATTGATATACATGACATTGGACGCGTTAAAGGCAATTATGAAATTGAATGGGATATCTTAAATTAAGTGTGATGATTTATATTTTCCTTGGAAGGACGAACTTACTCTCACTTGATGGCAATGACCCTAGAATGTAACTGTCCCATGTTGTAAAAGGATTATCTCATGTCTATTCCTCTCTCATCAATTATCTTTTGATCTTTTTGCCTCTTAATTTATAGCCCATGTAATAAATGATGTATTCTCACTGGAACTCTGTCATATTTACACCATCGTATCTGTCTACAGATCAATCTGCCCTGTCCTCTTTACATTGGATGAAATGTCCTCATTTCTGTCAAAGACCATCTCTTTAATTCACTTAGAATCTCATACATATTTGTCTTTTCAGAAGTTTCATTAATATGATCATAATCTACTATGAATTATTAATTTCTCCCCCTTTACTGAATCATGTTGCTTGTGTTGGCTTCTACTGTACAATTTTTTACAAGTATGTCTTAAACACTAGAAACTTATTACCTAACAATTTTGGAGATCAAAAGTCCATAACCAATTTTACTTGACTACAATCAAATAAAACCAAAATAAAATCTGGAGTTTTTAGGAAAAAATCTGATTTTCTGCCTTTTTTCTGGTTCTGGAGATGGCTCATATTCCTTGCCTCATGGCCACAAGATTCCGATCTGTTTTCAAAGTCACATTTTCTTCTAGGGCTCTGACTGTGTTTGCTCAAGTTGCTATAACAAAATACTATAGACTGGCTTGGAAACAACAGCCTTTTTTTTTTTTTTTTTCCTTATAGTTTTGGAGGTTGAAAAGTCCAAGAAAAAGATGCCAGCCTCTGGGTTGATAAATGGCTGTCTTTTTCCTGTGTCCTTACACAATAGAAGGTGTGAGGTATCGCTCTCGGTCCTCTTATATATAGTCACTAATTTTATACATTAGAGTACCATACTGATGACTTCATCACTTCCCAAAGACCCTACCTCCAAATAACCATCATATTTGGCCTTAGGGTTTAATACATGATTCTGGGGAGAACTTAAACACATAGCTTGACACTGCCCTGCCCTCTCCCTATTCACATCCTCCTGGCATATAAAATTCATTCATTCCATCCTAATCGCTTCAAAAATCTTAACTCTTTATAGCCTCGGCTATAATGTAGAAATCCAAAATCTCATATAATTACATCTTAATCAGATATGGGTGAGATTCCAGGTATGACCCATCCTGATACAAACTCTTCTAGCTATGAACCATAAAACCAAACTGTTATGTGCTTCCCAAATATAATGATGATACAGGCTGAGGATAGACATTCCCATTCCAAGAGGGAGAAATTGGAAAGAAGAAAGGGAGGGCAAGTCCCACATAAGTCGAAAGCCTAATGGAGCAAATCTTACTAAACCCTAACGTTTGAGAATAAACTTTTTAGACTTGGTACTCTGTCCTGTGGACACACTGGGGCTATAGTCCTGCTTCTGAGTTGGAATGACATGCCTTCAGCTCTTCCAGGAAACAGTTCTGCCTCCATTGCTCTCTCCAGCTGGGATCATGCAGGTGACTCTGCCCGATGGCTCTGTGATGAATCCATTCTTTAGATTCTAGATGAAGGCAGAGATGCACCTGCACACATGCCCCTATCCTTGCACTGTGTGTGCCATCAGACACAGTGCTGCAGATGTTTGCTGCTTGTGCCATCTGGAGGGGATGACCTCTGTAGCCAGTGCTGCCTGGGAGCCTACGGGAATCACCCCTAGGACAGTTTAGGTCTGCTGCACCTCTGTGCAGGTAGAGGTCCATGATGGGAGATGTTGCCAGGCAATGTGCTCCAGGCAGTGTGCTCCTGGGTAGCCCCTCTGAAACCCTCTACCTCAAGACCACTCTTCCATTGTCTTAGAGAATTGCTCTTAGATTCAGTTGAGAGTGCTTATCCCTGCTAATTTTCTCATTAAATGGTCTCTTGGTCAAATCATTTGTGTTCTTTCCCTAAAAAGGCCTTCTCATTGTTTGTAATATGAAAAGGCTGAGAATGTTCTCAATCTTTAAGACCTATTTCCATTTTGATTAATAATTCACCTGTAAGTCATTTCTCTTCTTATATTTTAGTATACATAGTCAGGAGGAGCCAAGCTGTATCTAAAACACTTTGCTTAGAAATAGCCTCAGCTAAATATCTGATATCATTCCTCAACAGTTCTACTTTCTGCAACACATGTGGACATAAACACAATTCAACCAAGTTCTTGGCCACTTTATAACATAGATGAGCTTTTCTCCAGTTTCCAATAACATAGTTCCCATTTCCATTTGAAACTTCATCTGTGGCCTTCACTGTCCATACTTCTATAAGCATTCTATTCAGGATTATTTAGGTGTTCTTTGAAAGGCTGAAGACTTCACAGCTCTCACCTATTCCTTCTGCATCACCAAATTTCTTTCACAGCAAGGTAGACTTGTGCCCTAAATTCTTCCAGCACTGCCCATTACTCAGTTCCAAAACCACTTTCAGGTTTTAAGGTGTTTGTTACAGCAAGACTTCACTTCTCAAAGGCAATTTTTATCATAGTTTGTTCAGGCTGCTTTAACAAAAATATCATTGATGTGTTTAGAGAGAGAGAGAGTTCACTGATTGGGAGTTTGCAGAGGAAGAGTAAGAATCTTAAGCAGGCTCCATAATTAATTCAGAGCCCAAAGCAGGGTTCAATCTCAGGACCCTGAGGTTATGACCTGAGGAGAAATCAAGAGTTGGACAGTTAACCGACAGAGCCACCCAGGTTACCTCTAGGTGGTGGCATTTAAACAATAGAAATTTATTTCTTACAGTTTTGGAATCTGGAAAGTCCAAGATAAATGTGCTGGCAGGTTTGGTATTTGATGAGAGCCTGTTTCTAGTTCATAGAAACAGTCTTCTTGCTATGACCTTACAGGATGGAAGGGGTAACTGAACCATCTGGAGACCTAATACCTTCCAAAGGCCCCACCTCCTAATATCACCACATTGGACTTTAGAATTTAGTATTTTGAATTTGGGGGGCAGGTCACAAACATTCAGTATATAACACTGACACTCCTACTTCCCTCTTATAAGGACATTTGCAAGTACACAGGGCCCACTGATATAATGCAGACTAATCTCCTAAAATTCTTACTACATCTACAAAACCCCTATGTCATTGAATTAACATATTCATAGGGGATTAGGGTGTTGTAAGGGTTCTCCAGAGAAACAGAATTAAGTGTAGTATGTGTGTGTATGTGTGTGTGTACATGCATATTATCTATATATGTATATGCAGAAAAGGAATTGGCTCACATGGTTATGGAGTCTGAGAGTGCCAAAACCTGCAGTTGGCCAACTGGAGACTAAGGATAGCCAATGGTATAGTTGCAGCTGTTGTCTGAAGACTGGAGAGCTAAGGCAGCAGATGGTGCTAGATCTAGTCTGCATCCAAATTTAAAGGCGGCGATGACCCATGTCCCAGCTCAACGACAAGCAGAGAGAAGAAATTCTCTCATATTCAACATTGTGTTCTAGGCAGGCTCTCAGCAGATTGGGTGAGGCTGTCCCCCACTGGGGAGTGCAATTCATTTTATTCAGGTCTACCAATTCAAATATTAATATTAACAGATAATGCCCTCACAGACACACCCAGAATACCACTTAACTAAATATCTTGACAACCCATGGCTCTGTCAGTTAGCATATAAAATTAACCTTCACAGATGTGTGCATGTTTGGGGGGCCATTTCTCAGGCTCCTGCAATTCCTGTATGCATAAAACAGGCTCTAGTAGAATTCTCTGAACCTAAGGCTTATCTTGCTTTATTGTGCTTTGTTTTATTGTGCTTCACAGATATTGCTTTTTTTAATATATTGAAATTTTGTGACAAACTACATTGAGCAGGTTTATTAGTGCCAATTTTTCCAACATTTCCAGCATTTGCTCACTTCGTGTCTGTGCCACATTTTGGTCATTCTCACAATAATCTAAACTTTTTCTAGCTGCATTGAGAATATTCGCGATTCATGGCAAAAGGTCAAAACACCAACATTAACAGGAATGTCGAAGTTGGTGATTCTGACTTTTGTGTATGACATTGTTCAAGGCTTCAATGGAAGAAGTGACTGAAGGTGTGGTGGAAATAGCAAGAGACCTGGAATGAGAAGTGGAGCCTGAAGATGGGACTGAATGGCTGCCTTCTCATGATAAAACTCAGAGGAATGAAGAGTCCCTTCTTAAAGATGAGCAAGGAAAGTGGTTTCTTGAGATGGAATCTACTGCTGGTGAAGACACTGTGAGAATTGTTGAAATGGCAATGGAGGATTGAGAATATGACATAAGCTTATTTGATAAAACAGGGACATGTCTTTTTTTTTAAAGATTTTTTAAATTTTATTTTAAAATTTGTTTGACAGACAGAGATCACAAGTAGGCAGAGAGGCCGGCAGAGAGAGAGGAAGGGAAGCAGGCTCCCGCCCGATGCGGGGCTCCATCCCAGGACCCTGTAATCATGACCTGAGCCAAAGGCAGAGGCTTTAACCCACTGAGCCATCCAGGCACCCCATGCAGGGGAAAGTCTTGAGAAGACTGACTCCAATTTTGAAAGAAGTTCTACCCTAGGTAAAATATTGCCAAATAGCACTGCATGCAACAGAGAAATCATTCATGAGGGGAAGAATCAATTAATGTGACAAACTTTATTGTCTTATTTTAAGTAATTGCACAGCCACCCCAACTTTTAGCAACCACCCTGCCCAGACAGCAACATAGAGGCAACACCCTCTGCCAGCAAAAGGATTATAACTTACTGAAAGATGGTTAGCATTTTTAGCAATAAACTGTTTCCTTAAATTATTTTATTATTTATTTGTTTGCTTATTTGTTTATTTATAGTGCAGGGAAAAGGGGCAGAGGGAGGAGGAGAGAGACAGGCTTAATCCCACTCCATGCCTAGTGCAGAGTCTTCTCGAGCTCGATCTCAAGACCTGAGATCACAACCTGACTGGGAATCAAGAGTCAGATGTTCAATAGACTGAGCCACCCAGGTGCCCAAGCAATTAACTATTTTTAAAATTAAGGTGCGGGGCGCTTGGGTGGTTCAGCGCATTAAGTGACTGCCAGGAGCTCAGGTCGTGATCTCAGCTCCTGGGATCCATCCTCAGATGGAGCCCCAGCAGGGAGCCTCCTGTGCTCTCTCTCTCCCGCAGCCCCCCTGCTTGTGTTCTTCTCTCTCTCTTGAATGAATAAATAAAATCTTTAAAAAAATAATAAAATTAATGTGCGTACATTGGTTTTTAAACATGACACTATTGCATACTTCAAAGATTACAGTATAATATAAACATAACTTTCATAGGCACTAGTGAACCAAAAATTCATTCGACCCAGTTTATTGTGGTCTTCTGGAACTGAACCCAATATCTCCAAGGTATGCCTATAGTTTTCTATAGGGAAACTGGAGCCACCTTCTTTCCCATATTTCTCTACTTTAGTTTATATGCAAACTTTTGGAAGAATTCTGTGTATTTTCTGAAGCTTTAAAACTGAATCTCCTCTAAGCCCTCAGTCAGAGGCATTTGGACCCCTCCATTTTATTTCATCTTATATCAAGGTAAAAAAAAGCCTTCAGTGTCACCATATGTAATGACCACCTCTTTATTCTGATCTTACTAGACATCACAAAGTCTGTCTCAAGCTCTCCCTTTGGTCTTTATAAAGTCAATTTCTCATCATTCAAGTTCCAGTTTGAACGTATCATTGAAGATGTCTTCTCTAACCATTTATAATTAACCCCCAGGCTTCAGTTTTATTTTCTTCAGGATCCTTATCATTTCTGAAATTATCTTGTTATTTACTTGCTTGCATAGTCCTTATATTCTGCCTCCTCCTCTGCTAGAATGGAAGATACATAAAAAGGGAATGTATCTATCTTCATACTCTGCTATTCTAAATGTCAAAATCAGTGCCTGACAAAAATAACTGAATGAGTAAATGATGCACTTTCTATTGTAATTTGCAAAATATCACTATCAAATTTTATGTACTGGATCTGCAAAAAATAGAATTGTAGTAACCAAAAGATACTGATCTACTTTACAAGGATGTTGCATTTCACTACAACTAAGACTAAATAAATAAAGAATTGGTTCCAGAAAAGATTTTATGCAAAATTAAAAACAGACACCAATGATGAATAGAAATAGAATGGTTAATGGCAAATAATTGCATACACACACACACAAATACATGTATATGTACACATGTATATGTATGCATACAATACATGCATATATATGCATATATGTGTATATATATGTTTGATATTTTAAAAATTAAAAAATGGTGAATATAATCTAATACCATCTCAAAATAGTTTTCTGAGATTAACTTCAAATTTGTTCACCATTGAAGAGAAATTGGTTGTTTGTAATTGCTTTCAGAATAATATCCATTAAGGGTTAAGATTATCATAAAGTAAAATTTCACTTAAGTTTTCTGAAAGTTCAGGTTATAAAATGACCACAGTTATTTATTTTTTTAAGATGTTATTTATTTATTTGACACAGAGGGAGGGATCATAAGTAGGCAAAGAGGCAGGCAGAAAGAGAAAGGGGGAAGCAGGATCCCTGCTAAGCAGATAGCCCCATGTGGGGCTCGATCCCAGGACCCTGAGATCATGACCAGAGCTGAAGGCTGAGGCTTAACCCTCTGAGCCACCCAGGTACCCCATAAAATGACCACAGTTTTTTTTTAATTAAAATAAATTTTTCATATAAAATTTTGAGAAGAAATAAATGAAGGAAGATATGGGAGGGAGACCAAACCAAATTGTCAATCTCACAAAACAAACTGAAAGGGGGTTTGTGTCTTTGGTGATCTTCTGTAAACCTGGTGTTAAACCTACCACTGGGGGATAAAAATACATGTTTATAAAAACTAAAAAATTATATTAAAAAATAGATATTTTCCTCAGTTAAACATAATGAGGCAACAGTGAAAAGCCAAAGTTTAAATTGTTGCCCTGACATACTGACCATTATAATGGGCAAAGAAGAATGTATGCCTCTGAATCTTGTCACGTAAAGTCTTTTTAAACACTCTACCTTACAGAATTTCTAGGAAAAAATTTAATTTGTGCCTTACACATTATAATTTGGAAAATATTGAAGGAAGGAAGTAATCCAGTCAAAGTTATCTGAAACAGCAGGAGAAAAGTAAAATAGTTAAAAACAGGGCTATACTCTACAAAGAATAATTTTGACTTAACTTGAAATATAGTTTAATATTGTAAATGTCAATAATACATTTTTTTTGTAAAAAGTACAAGCAGGTGGTGTGGATTTCATGTGCATCTTTTCTAAGAAGATACACTGGTTTATACAGTTAATTCTCCAAATATGGCCTACTGACCTCTAGGGACCCCGAGGCCCCTTCAAAGGGTATGCAAGATGACATCAAAACTATTTTCATCATAGTAGTAAGATGTAATTTGGTTCTGTCCCTGTGTTGACTTTTGCCCTGATGACACATAAGCAATTAGTGGGTAAAGCCTCCTGGTTCCTTAACACACATTAAAGCAGCGGTACTAGATTGTGCTGGTCAACACTCCATTCACTGCCACAGAAGAAACATATCCTGGCAGGCACATCACACACACATACACAATACATGCTGACCAGTTACCCTTTCAGAATTTTCTTTAAGAAAAACAGTAAAAGTTTTTTTTTATAAGACCTTAACCCCTAGGGTATTCTGTGAGATGAAATGGTAAATACAGATAACAACATTTCTGTTGCTGACCAAACTACATTTCTTATTCAATGAAAATTGCAATGTGATTGCACTGCAGGCTGCACTGGTCACTTTTCGTATGGAATACCATTTTTGGAAAATCCAACCAGATAAGCACAATGTGGCTATTCAGCTTTGGGTGTTTGGCAGACATTACCTCATAAATGAACAACACAGTGAGTCTGTGGCTTCTGGGAGAAGAACTGATAGTATTTATTGCTGAGGAGGAAAAGCTCACATCTTCCTGTTTGTCTCCTTTATACTGATAGTACGACTGCCACCCTCAAAAACATTTCTGGATGCCAGGCCTGTGTGGATTCTTTTACAGCAAGCAATTCTCTGTGACACTAAGTGGGTGTCCTTCAGTTTAACCCAATTCTGACAGTACCTACCTGGGGATACCATCAAATCCCACATGGTTGGGGCTTAGTCTCATGAGACTGTCCCCACTTCAGATACTAATCACAAGTAGTGGGTCCCCTGGTTACCCACAAATGCTGTCTGACTTGGCTGCAAATCAGAGATTCCCTTGACCTCTCGTCCTTGGGTTCTATTATTTGCTAGAACAGCTCACAGAACTCAGGGAAACACAGAACTCAGGAAAACACTTAGCAATAAAGGACAATACAAATAAAATACATGATAATACAAATAAGCATCCAGATGCAGAGGTATATAGAGAAAGGTCTGGGAGGGTCCCTGCGGAGTTGGGGTAAGCCACCTTCATAGTACACGGTTGTGTTCACCAATATGAAATCTCTCCAAAGCCCACACTACTGGGATTTCAGGGAGGCTTCATCACAGAGGCATGACCAATTATTAACTCCATTTCTAGCCCCTCTTCCTTCTCTGGAGAATAGGGTTGGGACTAAAAATACCAAGCTTCTAATGATGGCTTGGTCTTTCTGCTGACTAGCTCCAATCCAGGAGCCCACTCAGATTTGCCTCATTAGAACAAAAGGCATTCATATCACCCAGGAAATTCTATGGGATTTGGGAGCTCTGTGTCAAACATCAATATCAAAGACCAAGTATTAGAAAAAAAGATATTCTTAGTGCTCTAATCACATGGGTAATTACAAGGGTTTTAGGAGCTTTGTACTAGGAACCAGGGTAAAAAACTAAATGCTGTAGTAAAAGAGTCTCCTAGCATTTCTATATACAAGTGTTCTAGGATCTGTGTGTCAGGAACCAAGGGCATAGGCAAAAATAAATAAATAAATACACACACACACACACACACACACACACACACACTTTAATATTTCACAGTTACCCGTGATAAAATTCAACATTTCTTTTTTTTTTCTTTTTTTTTTTTATATTTTATTTATTTATTTGAGAGAGAGACAGTGAGAGATAGCATGAGCGAGGAGAAGGTCAGAGAGAGAAGCAGACTCCCCATGGAGCTGGGAGCCCGATGCGGGACTCAATCCCGGGAATCCAGGATCATTACCTGAGCCGAAGGCAGTCGTCCAACCAACTGAGCCACCCAGGCGTCCCAAAATTCAACATTTCAAGCAAGAATTCAACTTATATTTGCTTCTCTGAGCTTGACAGCATCCCAGACTTAAAGATTTTCAGGTGAGTTCAATGGTGATATAAATGATTTTTATATTGTCTAATAAAATGTGTTCTTTTTGTTGAAAATCAATATAAGTCAGTGACGAATGAACATTGTTACAAATTCACATATGGGTAAAATATCAATTTTAAGTTCCAAATAATATATTTTAATGTCACATGATATGATTGTGTGTGAGTGTGTGTGTATGTGTGTGTGTGTGTGTTTTCAGATTCCACATGGCAACTTTAAAAAACAAAACAATCGGTGCCTGGGTGCCTCAGTGGGTTAAAGCTTCTGCCTTCAACTCAGGTCATGATCCCAGTGTCCTGGGATCCAGTCCCGCTTCGGGGCTCTCTGCTCAGCAGGGAGCCTGCTTCTCTGTCTCTCTCTGTCTGCCTCTCTGCCTACTTATGATCTCTGTCAAATAAATAAATAAAATCTTTAAAGGGGCACCTGGGTGGCTCAATGGGTTAAGCCGCTGCCTTCGGCTCGGGTCATGATCTCAGGGTCCTGGGATCGAGCCCCGCATCGGGCTCTCTGCTCAGCAGGGAGCCTGCTTCCTCCTCTCTCTCTGCCTGCCTCTCTGCCTGCTTGTCATCTCTCTCTGTCAAATAAATAAATAAAATCTTTAAAAAAAAAAAATAAAATAAAATCTTTAAAAATAAATAAATAAATAACAAAACAAAACAAGAGGACCAAAATGGATTCAATTATATTAAGTCCATGTCACCAAGTTAAGATTTAATTACTTCAGCTCCCCCACATATGGAATCTTAAACCAATCAGGAATCACCTGATTAGCACTGGTTAGGTAATCTGTCTGATCGAGCCCTGCCTCCCCTAAAGAGAAGTAATTTTGGAATAACTAATTTTTTTTTTTTTTTTGCCTAGTATAGATTTGCCCTTCCTGCTCCTTTCTGCCTATGAAAGTCTGTCACTATGTACAGCTCCACAAAGCTGCCTTCTATCTGTTAGATGGGATGCTGCTGGATTTAAGTCAAATTTTGCTCAAATAAACTAAACATTTTTAATGTGCCTCAGTTTACCTTTAATGTGCTTCAGTGGCCTTAAAATATTGTTGGATAGTTTTAGTAGAATGTAAAAGAAGAACATGGGGTGCCTGGGTGGCTTTTTCCGTTGAGCATCCAGCTCTTGGTTTTGGCTCAGATCTTAGTTTGAGGTCGTGGGCTTGAGTCCCTCAACAACCCATGTTCAGTGTGGAGTCGGATTGGGGTTTTCTCTCTCTCCCTTCTGCCCCCTTCCTACTCATGTGCTCTCTCTCTCTCTCAAAAATAAATTAATTAATGAAATCTTACAAAAGAACATCCACAATTATCTAGATTGCTATTAAAATATTCATCTGTTTTCAAAATCTTTTGTATGTGAGGCTTCATTTTCTTTTGATGCTTCAACTCAAACATATCACTCCATATTGAATGCAGATGCAGATATAAGAATCCAGCTTTCTTCTATGAAGCCAGAAATTAGGAAGAGATATAAAAATGTAGGACAGTATCACTCTTTTTACTATTTTTGCTTTGGAAAATACAGTTATATGTCATAAAATGTGTTTATACTATTTACATAGCATCTAATGGGTTTACTATTATTATTTATAAAGAATCAGCAAATATATATTTTAAATTTGAAATCATTTGAAATTTTTAATTTTAAATCAGTTTTAATTCTAGTCTGGTAAAATCAATAAATATAACACATATGAATAAAAGCTCTTTGGGGTCTTCAATAATTTTAAAGAATATAAATAGTTCCTGAGAACAAAATGCTTGAGGAACATTTGTCCATAGTAGTATTTTTAAAATTCCTTTGAAGTTTGATTTTTTTCCTAAACATAATCTTCCTTGAATTTTAACAAATAAAAGATAGACATTAACTTCAACTCAAAAGATATACTCAGTATCAATAGATGTATATTTAATTATCTATAATATAGTTATATATATAATGTATTTATCTGTAAAATACAACTTTATATAGAAAAAAAGTAGATATAAAGATACTGGGTTATGTGGATATATCTCATATACCCTTGTTTGAAAATGGTTAGTTTGATTTGATACCTGTAAATTTTCATGGATTATATGAACTAATATGTACAATAGATGCATTTCATTGCTGGATCATATTGATATTTAAAGTCACTGTGGATACAAAAATAAATTATTCCACATCCACCTGCTTGTAAATAGTTTCACCAAGTTGTATGTAGGCAGAATAAAGCTGAGTCCAGACAAAACACTGATGTAGAAGTTACAAAATTACTTCTCAAACACCAATACAACATACTTTCACTTAATTAAATATTAGTACATTAAAGGATGAAGTTGGTCAAGTGATTGATTTTTAATCAATATGAAATTCTTTCTACTTTTACTTATCTTTTAAATGTGGATCACATTTTTGTGGAGGAAATACAGTATGTATTATTTTCACATCCTAGATGTTTAAGTTCTTAGTCGGGCTGCAAGTTTCTCACCAGAGGATTGTAAATGTGTAGGATTCTGAGCATGAATGACAAAGCATACACACAGAGGCATGTAAGCAGGTGATGTGTGGTACAGGGCTAGGTGATGCTGTCTGTTGGCTCACGGAGGATTTTGCTCCACTGATTTGATGGCAGGTTGGCCAGGTCACATTTTAACAAGTTTCATTTCTGCTAACAGTTGTGTTATCATCCTCTAGAGCTTTCTTCTCTGAGCAGCATTTTCCAGAGGATGTGTATGTAGGCAAGTGTATATGTATAAAATGCTACTTTTTCACAGTGCTGAGTATTGAATAAGCAAGGTCACTTTCAAAAGCAGTCCCTTTAGTATTGATAGAGCTGTCTCCTCTGGCTTGTTTCTCTCAAAATGTTGGTTAATGGATGGCTACAGGTGATTTTTAAAATAGAAGCATTAGTCAGGGATTAGAGCATCATAGCCTCCCTTACCTGTGTGAGAAGACGCCAGTCTGATGTATGATTGATGGTCTGGTACAACGTTAGGAGACTCTCTCGCGCTTTGTATGCAATGTCTTTGGCCACATGAGAAATAAAATCAATATGAGAGGCAATACAGTTGTAGCTTAGGTCTATTAGAATAACTTGTTGACCCAATTGTTTTAAATAGCCTTCATGTAAAAAATGCCACAAAGCAACACTAATAGTCCAATTTTCTAGTCTTGAGAATAGCAGTCCTGTGGTAGGTGAAACTGTGTGGCTTAAGGTTGGAATGGCAAGAGCTAAGCTAATTCACTCTTCAGAGGAGCCATTTAGGGAAGTTTCTTCTCCCAACTGGTGGAATTGCCCCCCTGCTCATATAGTAAAGTGTATATTAAAATGCCATCAGTACCTTGGAATGTGACCTTATTTGGATATGAGTTCCTTTCAGATGGAATTAGTAAAGTTAAGATCACTGGAGTAAGGTGGCCCCTAATCTAATATACCTGGTGTCCTTATAAGTGAAGAGAGGGCCATGTAAAGTCACAGACACACACAGGAGGAAGATGAGAGGAGGACACGGGAGGAAAGCTATGTAAATACCAAGGCAAAGATTGGAGTGATACATCTACAAGGCAAGGAACACCAAGGATTGCCAGCTGTCACTGAGCCAGCCACAGGAGAGGGCATGCAACAGCTTCTCTCCCTCAGAACCTTCAGAAGGAATCAACCCTGCTGACATCTTGATTTCTCACTTCTAGCCGCCAGAGTTCTGAAGGAATACATTTCTGTGGTTTTAAGGCACCCAGTTTGTGGTATTTTGTTATGGCAGTCCTAGGAAATACGTATACCTGCGGAAACTAAGATGGTTGCTGTGGAAAAAAAGAAAAGGGGCACGTAACATATCAAAGCCATCTTCAGCAAGTTATGATATTGGTAGAATCTTTACACGTGCCAAAGCAGAGAGAGTCATATGGAGAGTCCTTGAAAGAGCTCAGATTATAATCTGGATTAAAATTCCCAAGTATTAACCATATCCCACTTTCATTTACATATATTATCTTAGCATTTACATATAAAGTGTGATGCAAACAGGCCACAGAGAACCTTAATGTCACTGGTCAATTCATTAAGTGATGGAATATGTAGTCTCCATAGACTGACAGGAGAAATAAGTGGTGAGAAAAATAGCCCAAATGAATTTCAAATGGATTGCCTTTTACAACATGAACCACAATAACTGTGACACCAGAAGTGATAGATAATGAGAAATGTATTCAGTTTTTCATAGGAATGGATGGTCTCCCATATACATTCTCCAGCAAGTCATCAGCCAACACTGTGGCCATGCTGGGGAGAGCCCCTTCTCTTGGCAGAGATTTTGCCTTAAACTCTGCCATTTTCTGACTGGTGCTTGCATGAGAGGGCACATCTTTGAGGGAATGGGGAAAACTGAAAATATTCAGAAACTGGAAGTCTATTTCCACTGGAAATTTCCTGAAAAGCTGCAAAAGTAGAACATTACATTTAACCTGAGGAACATCTGTGATCTTATCATTAGAATGGTGCTTGACTTACAAAAGTTTTTTAAACAAATTAAAAAAAAATTAGTTTTTTGATTTATGTAATATTCTTAAATGAAATAAAGCTGTATTTTTTCCTGCTTTGTGATTTAATTTTCCTAATGTTATTCTGAGATGATGGTTTTTATTATGAATGATTATTTAAATCTCTCTATTTTTTTGTAGTAGGGTTGGTTCTCTGTTTAATGTTATTTTCAGCACTTTGATGAAGAAAATCTCACAATTCTCTGAGAATATAGTGTGGAGATGATTTTTTAAATACATGTATATCTTGTAGAAAATATGGGCATCCCATTCTTAAAGACCTCATATTCTAAATATTAGAAAATGTGTCATAACGAAACGTTTAATGATAGATGGACAGACACCTCATTAATCAAAACAGTCCCTCCCCTTCCCATTCTTTTAGATAGGTGAGCAGACTGAATGGCAAGAGCAGGGCATATAAAATAGTGA
This sequence comes from Mustela putorius furo, assembly GCF_011764305.1. Taxonomy (NCBI): domain Eukaryota; kingdom Metazoa; phylum Chordata; class Mammalia; order Carnivora; family Mustelidae; genus Mustela; species Mustela putorius. The sequence continues at coordinate 25,641 of NW_025421431.1, forward strand.
TTGATTACCCATCGTGAAGTAGGGTGGAGAACCGGGACATTTCCTCATATGATTCCAATTCATATTTAATGCAAATTTAATTATCTGCAGGGCACTGGTTGGCTCAGTTGGTTAAACATCTGCCTTTGGCTTAGGTCATGTTCCCAGGGTCTTGGGATCAAGCTCTGCCACATAGACCTCACTGCTCACCAAGGAACATACTTCTCTCCCTGTTCATGCTCTCTCCCTCTCTCTCTCTATGAAATAAATAAAATCTTAAAAAATTTAATTATCTGCAATTTATAAAATTCAATGAAGTTAAGTGACATATCAAGGGTATGCAGAAAACCATGGCAAATGAAACCCAAAGTTTCCTGTTTCTCCATGCTATGATCATTAAAAAAACAAAAATTGAAAAGTAAAATAAAGTGTCTAACAAAATAACATTTTCTTTTTTAAATATTCTTCCATATATAAATGCCCTCTTACTGATATTTAAGTAATCATAAACATCGCATCTGTTTTAGTTTTGGTTTTCTGCTTTTCCTTTTTACTGATATACTATCATTAATCTACCTATATACCAAAAATGAGATATTCATTCTATTTGCAATGTTCTTTTATTTAAAGAAGTGTTTCATATATGTAGTAGTATGATTCTACATAGCATTTCTTGATGGTTGAGATTATTATGACAAAAACATAATCCCAGTTCATACTATTTCCAAAATCATACCACTAATTTACAAAAGTATGAGTTCTAAATCCATTTTGCTAAAGAACCTCTGGTATTGAATTAATATACATATATTTTTAAGTTTTAAGAACGATATTATATTTCTTAATTCTCTTTATGATTTTTTTATTTTTTAAAAAATTTCTTATTTCTTTTCAGTGTAACAGTATTCATTGTTTTTGCACCACACCCAGTGCTCCATGCAATCCGTGCCCTCCCTAATACCCCCCAACCATCCACCTCCCGCCCCTTCAAAACCCTCAGATTGTTTTTCAGAGTCCATAGTCTCTCATGAGAGACTATGGACTCTGAAAAACAATTAAGTAGGCAAAATGCAAGTTATAAAGGATTCTATAAATAATCTGTTTAAGACAATAACCATAAGGTTATTGTACATCCATTAATATAGATGACAAAAGAAATGTCATCTGGGTTGAATGAATGGATTCCAAGACACTAAAAGCCCCATTGTCTCTGTTTAAGATTATTTATAGAATCCTTTATAACTTGCATTTTACCTACTTAATTTTTTCCCTATGTATTTTGGGTTTTGATTTTTTATTTATTGGGCACTTAAAGTTTTCCTGACAGTATATATGTACCAGTTGTGGTATAATTATTTTATATTACCTATCACATAAATGGAATTCTTAAAATTACCTCGTAAGAGAAGTGTTATTTTCTATAGAGTTATATCTCAAAATGAGATGTGATATCCTAACCAGCATTTGAGTTCAACTTTGTGTGATTATCAACTCTTTTTGCATTTTCTACTCTTAAAGCCTCCTTCCTTATCTATCTATGCAAATCAAATATCTAGGTTGGCCTTGAAGGTCCCAGAGATCCCTCAGAAATTTATACACACAGTTATCAACGTCCCAAACAGTCATTAATAAATCTAGGATCTGTGAAACATAAATATCAATAGAAATTTTGGATTGTAATTTTGTGATAACATCAATCCTGTTTTCTTTCATTAAGAAAAATTTTTGAAGTTAATGTTAAGTTATTGTCTGAGGGGAAAACAATGCACTGTGTTCCTGATATATGAACTAGCAGGAGTGTATGCACCACATATTTGTAACTGACAGTGCCTATGGCTCCATTAGGTCTGATTCATCAGTCATGTCATCTTCTGAAAGTACTAGAAATAGCAACAAAACTGGAGTGCCTTTTGAGATGTCCTTTCACACTTCCATAAGGTTATTGTACATCCATTAATATAGATGACAAAAGAAATGTCATCTGGGTTGAATGAATGGATTCCAAGACACTAAAAGCCCCATTGTCTCAGGTGAAGGGGCAAATGTGCAGCCTTGGGAGATGGAAATTTCCAATTCTATCTTATGTAGTCACACATGATGCACATTGTCCTTACAGATTTGTGAGAAAGGATCATCAACCAGCAAACAACATGACATATATAGCCGGACCTTGAAGTTAACCCACATTAGTCTTCATCTGTTTTTAACTGATGGTCTCTATTTTGTAATAAATGTCAATGACCTAAAACTGTGAAGCCACAGTGGGCTCCCAAGGCCATGATAGGACCCAAATAATGTCATGCTTATAAGGAGGTAGAAAAGATGTCAGAATTCTGTATGTGACAGTAATGCAAAGTTGATAGGACAGAAATGGTATGCTCGTTGGGAGACATGCTTGGTCAAATCAACTTTGATAAGACAAGAATAAAATTGGAAATGGGACAGTGTGGGATATTTAATGTCAAAGAACCTAATAAATAATCTCAAAAGCAGATATAAATAGAAATACATGAAGTAAATAGTGAGGTTGAAGGAGATACGCAATGAATATTTGTAGTTTTTATTTCTTGTTAAATATGGGGGAAAAAAAAACCTGTACTATGGGAAGGATTTGGAAAACCAAGGGCCTCTGCTACTAAGTCAGTTTTTGTCTAAGCTAGTTTATGATTCATCTCTCGAGCTGTCTGAAAATTCAAAATTCAGGACCCTCATTAGAACTAATGAATTTGAATTATTGAGGATGAAGTCTAGAAAACTGGATTTGAAGCAAGTTTATAGTTGATTCTTATTGAGATGCACTGAGATTGACCACTGGATGGGTGATCTCAAGTTCTACTAGCTCAGTCATTTCTTTCTGCTCCTACCTTCTGTCCCTGCCCCCAGAATTCACCTTTTCCTGCATTCTACAGTGTTCATAACAAAGAAGTTGAGGTATTCTTCTACAGGTCTACAGTTAAATAAATATGAGGTCTACAGTTAAATATAGCTAAACAGTTAAATATGCTCCAGAGATTTCTGAACAAAGTCAAGTCACTGTGATCATGAGAAATATACAAAAATATAAAGCAGTCAACATATCTTAAAAAATAAAAGGTTGTCTTTGTAAAGATTGTATATGACTTAAATTTTCACAGAGCATTGAAAATTAAGTGATATGTAAATAAAATCTTTAAAAAAAGGGGGGGGGGGCTCCTGGGTGGCTCAGTGGGTTAAGCCGCTGCCTTCAGATCAGGTCATGATCTCAGGGTCCTGGGATCAAGTCCCGCATGGGGCTCTCTGCTCGGCAGGGAGCCTGCTTTCCTTCCTCTCCCTCTGCCTGCCTCTCTGCTTACTTGTGATCTCTCTCTGTCAAGTGAATAAATAAAATCTTAAAAAAAAAAAGAAAATTAAGTGATATGATGTTAACAAGTAGCTTTAGTAGGGAATGGGTTAAATGAAGCCTCTGAATAAAATGGAGGTAAATTTTCCCCTGGTAATTCTGGAGTCAAAGAGGGTTAATAGATATGAGGAAAATAGATCAATATGTGAAATTTGAATTTCATTAAGTTGGGATCCAGAAACAAGATTTGCAAATAATTTGTAAACAGAAGTCTCTTCCTGATGGGTAGGGTTCATGTTAAGCCCTTTGAAAAAAATCTAACATCCAGCGTCATCATAAAAAGTTCTCTCAGTGTTGCTCTTCTAAAACCTCCAACTTCAGTTTTCAAACTAGCTTTAGAAAATAATTTCATAGTCAGTTTCCATCTGCATTCTGAAAACAAAATGTAAAATAATATTTTATAGAAATACTGCTTTCAGGGGCACCTGGGTGCCTCAGTGGGTTAAAGCCCCTGCCTTCAGCTCAGGTCGTGATCCCAGAGTCCTGGCAGGGAGCCCCACATCTGGCTCTCTGCTCAGCAGGAAGCCTGCTTCCCCATCTCTCTATCTGCCTGCCTCTCTGCCTACTTGTGATCTCTGTCTGTCAAATAAATAAATAAATAAATATCTTTAAAAAAAAAAGAAAGATAAGAAATACTGCTTTCAGCTTCAAATGAGACTGTTGGGAACTAGACCTTACATTTTAGTTATCTTTTTGTTAACATCCAAACTCGAAAACAATAAAATAACAACTAAAATTCAAAGGTCAACACATTTTTATTATTTATATGAATTTTTAAAATGATAGCTAACATTAATCAATTATATGCTAATAATGACAAACATTTATTTTCAGTCACCATTCCAGGCAATTATCATGCACTGCCATTTAATTTAATGTAATGAAGTATATAATAAGGTTGCTCTTCATTATTTGGGCACTTCACAATATCCTTTCTGTTATTTGATTGTAATATCTTTGGTCTCTAAGGCAAAAAAATAAATAAATAAATAATCTGGTGAATATGCAAAGTCACAATACATGGGGACTGTAGTAAGGGAACTGATCAACAGGGAAGGATTGTGTTTACTGTGACTGTGGATTTGATGTATCCTTCCTCTTGTGCAAAGTGCTGTATGAAGGAGGCATTCACAAGTTCATGACATAGACCCTTCAGAATTGGTAGGGATGCACCTTGACTATCTGATTCCTTTACATATCCTTGCATTTGCAACAAGTGATAATCGAAAATGTCTTTTAATCACCTTCAATAATGGACTTTTCTTAAACATTCATAATTAACATCTCTGATACAACTAGAGAATGACAATGTGTCAACACTTCCCCGGGGGATCACGTGGAAACCCCAAATGTCATTTTCATCCCTCTCACCTTCCATTGAGTTGGAAGGCAAATAGAAGGCAGGAGGACTGAGTCAACTGGAGGAGTAGTTAAAAATTCAGACTCTGGAACAACCTACCAGGTTTTGAATCTTGGCTTTGTCATTTAGTAGCTGCATGACACTGTGAAAATCATTTAATCTATCTCTATTTTCTCATGTACGACAGAGGTATGAGATGATTAATTTTATATATCAATTTGACCAGACTTTGTTACTTGGTTGTTTGGTCAAACACAGTCTAGATGTTGCCATGAAGGTATATGCTTCATTATCTTTATATGAATGTATATGAATTTATATGCTTTCACTATCTTTATTTATCTTATAACAGGAAAGAGAAAAACACCAGAGGTTTGTTGTTTTTTTTTTTTCAAGATTTTATTTATTTTGTTTTAGAGAGAGAAAAAGAGTGCATGAATGGGAGGAGGTGCAAAGGGAGTGGGAGAAAAAGAGTCCCAACAGACTCCATGCTGAGCACAGATTCCCATATGGGACTCAATCTCATGACCCTGAAATCATGACCTGAGCCGAAATCAAGAATAGGCTGCTTAACTGACTGAGGTACTCAGGAGTTCCAAGGCTTTCATATTATATAGACATAGGATGAAATTTTAGTAACTCATATAATACAGTGTCTTTAAAAAAATAATTCCTAAGCCTCTATTTTTTTCATTTGTAAAATGGTTATCATGATCTCTCTCACATGGTGATGCCATTGTGAGGTGATTGGTCCACACTGTACACTTAAAATTGATGGTAATACGTTAGTTTTTATTTATAAATAGCCAGGGTATTCTAAATTGTCTTGACTGCATAAATTTCACATTCAGGATCTTTTGTGCTAACTCACAATTTTTAGGTAAAGTAAATTTTCCAAGGACCATTAAGTGAGATGTATATGTCAGATACTTTTATTAATGATATTAGGTGTCATTAGAATTGGAATTGACAGCTTTACAATATAGAAACAAAGCATTATTTTTTTAAAAAATTCAATTTAATCTTTGGCTCAAATAACCTGCTTAGTATGTTACCAGTCACTCATCGGCATACATTTTAAAACAGATTTGTGCTACAAATGTCTTTCAAATATGCTAGCTTTATATAGAAGGAGTACTCCACCTTTTCATTCAAAAATCAATGCACTTTACCATGGTTTCATTAATATAACATCTTTAGAAGTAATAGGAACTGATTTTTAAGGAGATGTACATCCAAGCATTTTAACAGAGCAGAAAATATCCCATAAGATTTATTGCCTCATTTAACATTTACATTTGCATAGCACTTTGCATCTATTAAGAGCACAGCAATCATTTTTATTAGTTAACAGTGACTAAGGTCAATATTATTTCTCCCATTTTCCAAAGAAAATATTTAAGTGTGGAGAAATTAAGTGATTTCAGCCATGCAAGGAAAAAAAAAAAAGTTGTGATTTGCAAATTCCACTGTCAGGTTTAAAGATACTGACAGATTGTTACACTCACAAATTGCCAATCAAATATATGTCTCATTTTCACAAAAAATGCGGGGGGAGGGTGGATTTCCAAAGATTACAGGTATACTCTTCCTTTTATAGACATATTTTTTTGAAGAGAAATAAATTTTATAAAAAACTACAACCCAAGCTATTGAATATTCTATAGTTATATCTTTCTTAGATCTTTTCTTTCTTACCATACAGATCATTCCTAAGATTTTTCTAGATTCAGTAAGAAATTAAGAAATACAAAGAAAAATAGGGGAATAAAATGGTTGAACTGTTAACTAAAACGTGATGTAGTTCAATACATATTCTAAGTTTTTAAAATAATTTTAATTGCTTAATTTCACAGTGAATTCTAGCAAAATATACTTTCTAAATGAGTATCCAAAATCTCTTTTTGATAGGGAGTAAGAAAATGATTAGCCCAAGATTGGTTTTGGTAGAGGATCAAAACCAGGTGTAAAATTTTAAGTGAAAACCATAATTCCCACAAATATTTCCTGATATCTACTTATTGATTTATCTATCTATCATTACCCTTAAGCTATAGTATAATGGAAGATAGTATAATATATCTATATCTGTAGTATAATGGAAGATAGCTATAGATCTTAGAAGTAACATGTATTATAAATATTATTAAAATGCAGAGGCAGAATTTCTAAAACAATTTATTTATTTATTTATTTTTTAAAAGATTTTTATTTATTTATTTGATAGAGAGAGATCACAAGTAGGCAGAAGGCAGGCAGAGAGAGAGGGAAGCAGGCTCCCCGCTGAGCAGAGAGCCCGATGCGGAGCTCGATCCCAGGACCCTGAGATCATGATCTGAGCTGAAGGCAGAGGCTTAAACCACTGAGCCACCCAGGCGCCCCCTAAAACTATTTGATACTCTTGTGATGGCAGTGTAGATTTCTCTTACTTATATAAAAATTATTTAAAGTCACTCATACACTTGAGTACAGTAAATAAAATTATTGTGAAAATTGAGTTATTGTATGTAAAGGCATGTTGGAAACAGCTTTAATATAATCAATTTTTTTCCTTACAATATTTATTTTTTGTGTCTTCACTATCTTGCAAGAGTAAAGCCAACACTCTGGGCACTAGGAATACTGATGAAAATCTGTTTTTAGGAATGATGTATATAGAAAAAGCAAGAAATTCTTTAAAGACAAATTAACACCATAATTTTCATTTTAGTCTATGTGATTTCCCTTTTCCTTTATCTCTAGATTTGATCTTTCAAGATGTGGAAACTAGTAGTTTTTCTTACTTTTGTATCTCCCAGAAAAACTTTCATTCATAGTGGGGAAAAGTGATGAGGAAACCAATAGAATAACCAATTGGTCTTGGGCTAATCAATGCACTAGAATTTCCATTCCCCCCAACTGCAATATAGAAATAATGACACCTTCCATGGCTTCAAAGAGGGTTACTACAAAGTCAATAAAATGGATTAATATCCAAACTCCATATGCAACATCAAAAAAAAAAAAATGACAGACTCAGCTTGATGACATAGAGTCCAGTGGGCTTTCTTTGGACTGTGAATTCTAATTTTTCTTTTTTAAAAGAAATTTTGATTTTAAGTTTTCTTAGTATTTTGTTTTTCCTTCAGGAAGAAGTAAAGAACTCTTTTTGTTGCTTTTATTTAAATTCCAGTTTGTTAACATAGAGTGTAATATTAGTTTCAGGTATACAATATAAAATGATTCAACACTTCCAACACTTTGTGCTCATCACAAGTTCACTCCTTAATCTCCGTCACCCGTTTAGCCCATCCCCCACTACCTCCTTCTCAGTGTGTTCTCTATAGTTAAGAGTCTGCTTCTTAGTTTGTTTCTCTCTCTCTCTCTCTTCTTCCTATGCTAATTTGTTTTGTTTCTTAAATTCCACGTGAAATCATACAGTGTTTTCCTTTCTCTAACTGACTTACGTCACTTAGCATTATATTCTCTGGCTCCATCCACATCATTGCAAATGGCAAGATTTCATTCTTTTCAATGGCTAATATTTCATTGTATATACAACATTTCATTGTATATAGAACATTTTTTTAATCCATTCATCATTTGGAGATGGACATTTGGGCTGTTTTCCATAATACAGCTATTGTAGATAACATTACTATAAACACTAGGTTGCATGTATCCTTTTGAATTAGTATTTTTGTATTCTCTGGGTAAGTACCTAATAGCGCAATTCCTGGATTGTAGTGTAGTTCTATTTTTAAACTTTTAAGTAAAGAACTTCTAAAAAGATTAAAATATTTGTATTCCCACTAAAATGTATTTTCTTTATATTGCCCAAACCATCAAAGACTTATATAATCCCCACTGCTAAAGGCTAATCTGTTGATTTGGTGTCCAATCAGCTGATGTTTAGAAATAAAGCTGGGAAGGAAAACAAGAACAGAACAATAAAAATTGAACAGCCATATATTTTATACTAAATGTTTTTTTTTTTCTTTTATAAAAAGAAGCTACCAAATGACGTTAATTAGGAAAGTTGTATAGACTTCTGTGTAACCTTGGAGAGAAAATTGCAAAGGAGCAAGACTAAAGCATCAAGAAAATGTTGCATTGATCACATGAGAGATAATAGTAGCTTAATCTAGGCCATCAGCATGGAACTTGAAGAGAAGAAAATAATAATTAAAAATAGGGAAAAGGTAGATTGGACAGTACTTACTGACTGGTTGCCTGTGGGAAGGAAAGATGAGGAAATAGTCAAGAATAATGTTCAAGCTTCAGATGTGGGTCACTAGTAGTGTTTTTCATGGAGTGAGGGTCAGAGGAAGATCAGGTTTAAAGGAGGTAGAGTTAATGCACTCAGTTTGGGACTTGCATAAATTGAGGTGCCAATAGAATAACAAGTGGAGTTGACTAGTATAGGTGTCTAAATCTGAATATATATATTATGTATGTACATATATATGTGTATATACACACATTCAAGATTAAGAGAGAAACATGGATTGGATCTATAGAATTAGGGATTATAATTTTATGGAGATTATCTTTAGTCTCAATAGTAAAGAAAATTATTCAACAAATTTTCTTTGATTGTCAGTTATGTATAAGCCTTGATCAAGGTGTGTCTACACTATAATAAAAAACAAACTATGGATATGATTTTCACTTTCATGATTCTACCACTTCACCCAGGATGAGAAGGTATGGTAAAAGACAAAGACTCACAGTAGAGATATTAATGGCCAAAATTTTGATATGTCCAGAAAAAAATAGCTGAAAGTTGTCTGGCATACCATTCTTTTTACATTGTATATATTTTTTTACTTTCTGTCTGCTTTTAAGGGCTCAGTCAGTTAAGCGTCTGCCCTTGGCTCGGGTTATGATTCCAGGGTTCTGGGATCCAGTCCTGCAACAGGCTCCCTGCACAGCGAAGAACCTCCTTCTCCCCCTACTTGTGCTCTCTCTTTCTCCCTAATATGTAAATAAAATCTTTTAAAAAAAATTACTCATTCATCCATTCTGGTTTGTTTTTTTGTTTTTGTTTTTGTTTTAGTTTTTTTTCCAACAAGCATTATTGAGTGCCTCTAAGTTTCATTTCGGGCATTATTCTAGGTGCTGGAGATACAAAGACAAATAAAACACATTGTCTAAAGTTGATATATGCAGTTCTTCCTCTGTTGAAATTACATAATCCATTACACTTTTTTTTTTCTATCATCATGGAGATTTTGGAAGCGGAAAAATTAGTCATATGTAGGCTATGTTTGAATGATGGGAATAATGACAATAGAGCAGAATATTTCTGAAGAACAAGGAGGCCTGAGATAGCCATTACTGCTAATTCAACCCTATTTCTCACTCTTCTATTCGGCATGCTCATGGAAGCTTTGCTGTCTTTCACTCCACTTGAAGTGAGGCAGAACTGTGCAGTTTGACGTGGCCAATGAAATGTGGTCTTTAAGTGTTAGTCCACAGTTTGACATGCTGTCTCTGTCAGCAGTGTTCCACACAGTGAAGATTCCATCACCTTGACTCTCAAATGAAGACTCCTCTGCTTACTCAAGTTGAATATATACCATGAGAAAAACAAGTCTTCGTTGCTTTAAACTACTAAGACTGTGGAGTTTGGGGACTCTTGGATGGCTCAGTCAGTTGAACATCTCACTTGAGCTCAGGTCCTGACTTCAAGATCCTGGGATGTAGCTCCATGTTGGGCTCCCTGCTTAGCAGGTATCTGCTTGTCCCCCTCTCACTGTCCCTCTCCCTGCTTATTCTCTCTTTATCTCTCTTTCTCTTTCAAAAAAATAAATAAAATCTTTAAAAAATCATGGAGGTCGTTTGCTGTAGTAACATATTTCAGTCTATCCTGATAGATATAGGAACAAAAGTACAAATCTAAACAACAAATTTCCACTCCAAGAAGGACCTTAGTTCTGTAGTTTTGACTGATAATTGTTCTGCTTATGATATAGGAAAAAGGAGGCAGAAATAAGATAAAGAGGGGCATAAGGATGCAAATCTTTCATTTCTTGTAAACTTTCCAATTGATGATTGATTCCAGAGATGTGCTATGTCCTCCTATCCAGTATATATTGAGCTAACAGCATTCCAATTTGCCTGTGACTTAATGGGAACTTGAGGAACACTAAATTGAAATGTCTCTAGAATTATTTGACTGACATCCTCCAGAGAGGGAGCTTCACTGAATAACTAGTTTAAGTTTTTTACTGATTAAGTCTTTGAAGCATTATAAAAGAAAAAGTTGATAGAAAGATTATCCCCCATATGCATTCATTCAATGAGCACAACATGTCTTGACAAACAAGACATTATACCCATTTTTGCTTCAGAAATTTGAAGGCACAGGTACAAATGTTTGATTTTCTTGCTGTAACAATTTGACAAATCCATGTTTATTTGACTCTGGTATAAACTACCAGTCAAGAGTCTCTTGAGAACTGGATAACATCAGAGAAAATGAAGTGTTTATTTCATTAGCTTTTTGATATGTATTACGGTTTCCTGTTTCAACCTGCAGGCCAATTCACCTCAATGTGCTTGGCAATTTAAATATTACCTCTGCACATATAATAAGAAAGCAATATCCTTAATAGTGAGTGATGGCAGAGATAATTTAAAAGGAGCAGTGAGTACAGAACATTAAAGCTATACTCATTAACTTTATACCAGGGCAGTGTAGAGCAACTCACTGGTGTTTCATCTTTTTATTCTGGCATGTGGATGACAGCAGATCTCTGGTAGTTGAAATCAGGATAGCAGGAAAGAGAATAAGAAGCCTGGATGATCCATTAGAATAGTTGATGAGAAGTTCAAAGTCCTATTTTACAAAATGTTAGAATCTTCAAGACCAGTGATTTTCAACAATAAATGAGTTGGCTTCCAGGGGACAGTTGGAGATATTTTAGGTTACTATGACTGGAGGGCTGATATAGGTCCATTGGTATCTAGTGTGTAGCCCAAAATAACAATATTGTCAATTGAGGAATCCCATTTTAGACCAGCCTCCCCATTTTACAGATACTATATCTAAGGCTTTTTTATCTATACCAAAATATTTACTAAGTATCTATGACTATCCAGACCCTATATTAAGTAAAAGGGCCACAAAAATGAAAACAGTATAAATTTTACCTGCAGGAGGTTGGGATAAAAGGGGAAGAAGGAGATATTGTGACCCACATACACACTTTCAGCAAAAATACCAAGTGAAAACTACTTGGAATGTTTGAAGCCTGAAATTTCCCTGTGCTCATGTTCATGTCTCCCTTATTTCATGAGGCCTGACTTCTAATAGTCTAATATATTAATTGAAAGAACAAACAAAATGAATGTATAATCATGCATTAAAATAATAAAATCCAAAGTGCCATTTTTCAACTTTTTTTTTATAGAACAATAATGGATTCCAAGCACATCACTAAATGTTGGGCATACTGGAGTTAATAAAAGGGGCAAAAATCCCTACTACAATGCAACTTATGTTTTGGGGAGGAGAAACATAAAAACAAAATAACTTGGTAAAATTTTAGCATTTAGCGTACTTATTTTTTAAAAAGATTTCATTTATTCATTTGAGAGAGAGAGAGCAAGTGTGAGACAGTATGAGCCAGGGGAAGGGGATGCAGGAGAGGGAGAAGCAGACTCCTTACTGAGCAGGGAGCCCAGCGTGGGGCTGATCCCAGGACTCTGGGATCATGACCTGAGCCAAAACCAGACCCTTAACTGACTGAGCCTCCCAGTACCCCACATTTAAGGCACTTATCATAAAGAATATAATGTTGAAGAGGAAGAGAGGTTATTTGCTAAAGGATTGACTTATAGTAAATATTTCCACTAAAATATTACCTGGACTATCCATGAAAATTGTCAGGACAATTTTTATCTATAACAGAATATTTAACCTTAAAAGAGAAAAAAAAACCCATAAATGAACAAAAATGATGGTGGTAGGGAGTTCTGGGATGGAAGCAGAATTAAAATCCTAAATGCTGTGGTCAAGGAATAACTTACTGAGAAGATGACATGTGAGCAAAAGCCAGAAGAGGCAGAGGTAGTGACCCAAGTAGATACTGGGGTAACAGGTGGGAGGTAATATTCCAAGAAGGTACCATCAGTGCTATTCAAGGGAACTAATGTGCCTGCAGTGGAATAAACAACAGAAATGGAATAGGACTCGTTTTCTGAGAGAGAGTGGGGCTGGACGTTAGGAGGTAGAGTTAGAATATCACAGCTTATTGGGAAAATTTTGGTTTACACTCAAACTAAAATGGGGAACCATTGGGATTCTTCAGTAGCCAAGTGAAGGATCTTACTCATGCTATAACAGAATAAAATTCTGACTAACTGTGTTGAGACAGTAAGACAGGGGGATTGAGAAGAGTGTGAATGGAGGGCCAGAGGGGCAGAGGTGAGAGCAGTTGGGAGGCTAGCTCCATAATCCCTTGATTGATGATGCAGACTTAGGTCAGAGGAAGATCAGAAGCAGGGGAGATCATGAGAATTGTTCACCTTCTGCCTACATTCTGATAAAGTTGAAAGTAAGGCTTAGAGAATTTTCAAGGTGATGGAAATGTAAAGTGTGAAAGGAAGAGAGAATCATGGATGACTCTAAGGGTTTGGTCTGGAACACTTGGAGGATAAGAGTTTCAATTTGTTGAGATAGTGAAAGTTACTGGAGGAGCAGGTTGAGCTGGGTATGGGAGAGTACTACCAGGAGCTCAGATTCAAAAAATAATTGATGTTACATTATTTACCTAAAAGATTGCAATATAACTGGAAAGAGAGTTGAAAAAATATTAAGCATATAAACAGCCAGACTTTTTACAGTAGATGAGCTTGTATGCTTATACTTCTCCCTTCACCTTTTACTTATTTGACCCCAACTGTCTCTTATGCATTTTTTTCAGAATAGATTAATTCTCACCTATGTCCCTTACTGTGCATTTCTTGCACCTCTGTAGATTGAGTCCCTGAAGGCTTCATACAATATAATCACATGACCACTTCATGGTTCATCACATTGTGAGGTTATAAATACTGATTAGGCCATAACCAAAATGCTTCACAGGTTCTGACAATACATATTCTTTAACAGTAGCCCCAGAACTCTCCAGTTTGGGGGTAAAATAATCTGACAGCTGGAATACTGTATTTTTGTAAAGATAAAAATAATTAAAAACCTTTTACCATAATATCTGAAAACATCTCTAATAGCAAAATAATTTCATGAATTTAGAAACATCTATCAACTAAAAGGAACACATTATACTGCAGATAAGAAATGATGTAAATTGAATATCAATAACTATACGGTCATGTACTACTTTGAAAAGAGTTTACAAAAAAATCTGTTTGTTATGTTTCATTCCCACTGTGTCTGAGATCATGTATAAGCCTGTTTTTTTTTATCTTGGCTTTGTTTTTTTCTTTTATTTTGTCAGGACTACATGAATGCTTAGAGAAAACTGTAGTTTAAGAAAAAAATATCCTTAAATCATTTGAGTCTTTGCTAATCCACGGGAAATATATAAAATTAGTATCTGTCTTATAACTTGTATTTTGCTTATTGGTCTTCATGTTTTACATGATGGTTAGGTTGAATAGATGTATGCACAGTTTATACAACTTATACTCTTGGGGTCTATAGTCCCTTTCTGATCATGCTAAAAGCCACATTCCCCTACTTCACAGTGTCTTGTGCTTAAGTGTATGATTGCACTTCTGAGTTCATCATCTCAGAATGAATGTAGATGGAAAGGAGAGAGGAAATAGCTTTGCATACAGAACTCAAGAACTTTAAAGGATATAAAATGTCCTCTGCAGGCTAGAATTAAAGTATTCTGTCTAGCATGCTTTGTTGAATTATTGATTCTCTCTCCTATTTTTCTATCTCATGTTTCACAGGCATAAGCTGATCTGTGTATTAGAACCTTTAATGACAGACCCTCATGAAGAAATATGGAGAGAGCAGATGAGATTTACTAGAGGTTTACTATGTGAGAATATGCTTCAAAAGCAGTTCAGGGATGCACATTACATACCACAGTAGGTTTTTAAAAGCATCTGACAAACCACAGAATTATGCGTTGACATTTCAAGTCAATATAAGTTTTTCTTCTGAGTACCTGGGGCTGCTAAGATCTTATATAGAGAGCCTGGCTTTGTATCCATTGGTAGGGAAGACAAACTTGGGGAAATTTGCAAGAAGATTCTGCAGTGTACAAACCTACTTTAACATTGATGTAGGAGAAGCTTAAAGCTCTTTATCCTATTTTTTGTCTACTTTAATTTTGAGAGAAGTATGCATGGGTTCTGTTCCTTCAGGGCAGTCCATTTGTTTTTAGGAAATATTTTCAGTAACACATTGGACTATAAGCCCATCTTCTCAGTACCTGAACACACCTCCATATTTAGAGTTGTATCTGTTATATCTTAAATGTAGTGAAGAATTATCAGTCAGGTGGAAGAGAGAAAGAACTGGAGAAGAGAGAGAGAGAGAGATTCAGAGAGACTTAGAGACAGAGAATATG
This sequence comes from Mustela putorius furo, assembly GCF_011764305.1. NCBI lineage: Eukaryota > Metazoa > Chordata > Mammalia > Carnivora > Mustelidae > Mustela > Mustela putorius. The sequence goes on from NW_025421431.1 coordinate 40,894, forward strand.
TTGGGAAATGTCTATGGAAGAAATAGAGCATGGATTATAAAGAGGAAGTGAGTTTGTATAAACCTTTATGCATTCTTTTTTTTTTTTAAGATTTTATTTATTTGTTTGACAGAGAGAGAAAGATCATAAGTAAGCAGAGAGGCAGACAGAAAGAGGGAAGCAGGCTCCCCGCTGAGCAGAGAGCCTGATGCGGGGCTTGATCCCAGGACTCTGAGATCATGACCTGAACTGAAGGCAGATGCTTAACCCACTGAGCCACCGAGGTGCCCATATATTTATACATTCTTGAGTGCCCATAACACTTCACCAAAAAATTAAAGCTTGAGATTTTTCCTGACAATCTGAATCCTTACTGGCATTATTTCATGCTGTGCTCAGTGCTCAGTGCTCTGGGGAATCCAACAGTGTGACAGTAACACTGTAAATGACAATGAGTGGGAATCAGGCAACTTCACTTGGTTCTATACTTGAGTATCTAGGAGTACCAGAAAACTCCTGCTTTACTAGATTTGACAGTCATGGTGCAGGGGGTCTAAGGATTAAATTCAATTCTCACTCTAGAACTGAGAAGAGTGCCATAGAATCCTTCACAGTTAACAGTAAGAAAATAAATCCAAGATAATGCAATAAATTTGACAATATCTAACAAAATCAAACCACAGGGGGAAAAATCTTCAAGAGCAGCAAAACATCATGTGTCAACATAGCTCTATTTGTTATGGACTTTCTTGAGGCTGTTAATGTCTAGTCGTCACTAGCAAGTAATGATTATATGGTGTTGGAATACATAAAGTTGAAGAGAAATGAGTACTGGCTAAGGAAGAGAGAGAGTTCATATACAAACTCTAAAATTACATATTTTTTTTTACCACTAGAGTGTTATGCTTGATGATAATGTGCCACAGAAAAAATTTTCTATTCCTTATATATTGAAACTTAACATTATTTGGATAGAAAGATTAGCATATGGCATGGGTGATTGATATATTTAATATCCTTACCTGATTAGGTTAAATTTCCACTAATGATATCTTAAAACCATTTGGTAATTGGAACTTACTCCCTTCTGGTGTATCTTGTTACATAACATTCTATAGTAAATCTCTTCTTTAGAATTGAAACAGTCTCCATTTAGTTCATGTCACAAATCCATCCATGTCTTCAGCAATGGGTCCAGTATCCTTAAAGTAGAGGAAAATATATTATGACTTGAAATTCATTTCTCTTCTAATTCACCAATTGCTTATCTACAAGGCATCTGGTACATAGCGGTTGCATACTGCATGTCCAAAATGCAAGAATGAACATATGTTTAATATCTTATTGATGCTCATAACATTCATATTTGTTGTGGGATGAAACTAGTCTGTAACTCAGTGTTGACATCACAAAACTACTTTCTGTATTTGCTTCAAGTACCCTACAAAATGAAAATGCCACTTACTTAAATCATCAATTCATGATACATTTAACCTAGCCAAATTAAAAATTTCAACACTCACATCAAAACTTAGGCATGAATATTGCTTTAAGCATTTATGACAGCTTAAATCAGATGATGGTTCAAGTCTTTTTAAATGCCCATTTTTCTATTAATTTATTATTATTACTAAAGAAAAATGCTGATCTGTATTTTATTTTATTTTTTAATTTTTAATTTTTTTTAATTTTTAATTTTTTTATAAACATCTATTTTTATCCCCAGGGGTACAGGTCTGTGAATCGCCAGGTTTACACACTTCACAGCACTCACCAAAGCACATACCCTCCCCCATGTCCATAACCCCACCCCCCTTCTATGAAACAAATATTTTTAGAGATAGCATAATCAGAAATTGAAGCCATTCTGAGCTCAGGGATGCAAAATGCCTTTTTTAGAAGCCCCATTCACAATTCCAGGCTAGAGAACAAAATTGTCACAGATCTGGCCTCTGGTGAATTGTTGGCTATGTGCAGAGGATTTACTGCAATTACCCATGCTGTGATTCAGATTAAGCCACTTGCAGCTTCAATTCACAAGCACTTATGAACATTTTCACTCAGATTTACTTAAAAGAGTCCCTTAAACTTCAGACTGTTGTGTTGGATAATCACAGCAGTCCATTTACTTTAAATGCTGGATAAAGCAAATGTTAATATAAACTTTACCAAACTACACACATGCAAAATAAAATTATTTTTCTCCTGGAAGTTTAGTAAACACCTGCTTTTACCTCAATCAAGTGAAGTTGATTTTGATAAGAATAATAATGTATACTCAAACAGGTAGGGTCTAAATGTTTATATTACTGCTCATCTCACGGGAAAATAATTGAGTTCCAATTCTTAAGAAGGAATTCTGTGATTTGAGCCCCCTCAAAATGAAAGAACGGACAAATGAATGAATGAATAAATGAATGAATACATATTCATATAGTCCTGGGATTAATCCGAGGTTTTCTTTCTTCAATTCTGAAGTCAGATGCCATTTTTAAAAAAGATTTACTTATTTTAGAGAGAGACTGAGAGAGTGGGGAGAGAGGCAGAAGGAGAGAGTCTTAAGCAGATTCTATGCTGAGCACAGAGCCCAACTAGGGAGTCAATCCCAGGATCCTGAGCTTATGACCTTAGCCAAAACCAGGAGTCTGATGCCCAACCAACTATACCACTCAGGTACCCAAATGCTATGTCCTTTTCTGACATTTCCATCCTCTTTTTTATTTTTATTCTTTTTTTTATTCCTAAAGATTTTTTTTTTCAGTGTTCCAAGATTCATTGTTTAGGCACCATACCCAGTGCTCCATGCAGTACGTGCCCTCCTTAATACCCACCACACCCAACTCCTCACCCCAACCCCTTCAAAACCCTCAGTTTGTTTCTCAGTGTTCACAGTCTCTCATGGTTTGTCTTCACCTCCGACCTCTTCTGTTTCAACAACCCCAGGTAGCTAATTCCCCCCCATACACAAATGCTTTGACTCCACACTTGCTGTCTTCTCTCTTTAACCTCTCTCTACCTGTGGACTCCATCAACAGCATCTATATTGCCATTGTAACCAACTGTGTACAGAAGCCTTCCCTATGACAAAGTCTCTAACATTTGCTGTTAAAATGAAGAGAGTACTAAACTGCGGTCCTGTGCTGCACTCTCTAGGGTAGACCCCAACATTTTTATTTATGATCCATGGGTCTCACAAGTATATGATACAGATTGTTTAGTTTTTATGGTATAGCATGAGTGTATAGGGGCTGGGTTGAATAAAAAGACAGGAGCAGATGCTATAACTTGCTCTTGCCTCACTTATGTACCTAGACGTCTGTATGCAGCCTGAGACTTCTTTGCCCAATAAAGTGTGAATTTCCAAGCTTAACAATGACATGGGAACATGTACCTCCCCTATGGGTAGGCAGAATGAAATTAGGAATAGCATAATCTTATAGAGGAGAGAGCAGATGATCGTAAATAGCATTGCAATCCACGAAGCTTTGTAAATCAGAAGAAAGAGTTTTGACTCTTTTTAGTATGGTTGAAAATCGCAAATTGTTTTAAAATAGAGAATTAATTTAATCTATTTTATAGTTTTAAAGATCTGGTGGTAGCTATGTGAAGACGAGATTGCACATAATTGAGAAGCAATGTAAAAGAAATCCATTTAACAGCTCTCCATGAGGGGATGGCAAAGGATTGTTCTCATATAAGAAGACACAGAAAAATGAATGAAATGGGGTATGGTTTGGAGGTATGTCAACAGGAATCACATAGATATGCATGAATTAAGAAAATGGGATGACTCAAAGTTTGCCTGCTTTCAGGGCTCTTCCTTAAAGTAAAAAGGGTAACTAGGATTTAAAGTGGGTCTTACCATTCTATTTATATCCCCCATAAGAATAAATGCTTGTCAAATTTTCTGTGTTTATGATATTTGATGATTTTAAAGAAAGTGATGTTTGATTCTATAGCAGCATGTCATACACAACTTTCATTTTTTCCCAAAACACATAATATAATTTTTATATATTGTTAAAATGTTTCCTTTTACCATTGTTCTTTTCTTTAAAAAAGTAAGCAAATGCAAGTTTTTTTTTTGTTTTTTTGAAAGTTATCTGTACATAAACTTGTATTTTTATTATTATTTACTTTTCTCTCCTGCTCTTTCTCAAACTGCCTTTTCTGTGTTTTCTTACTTGAACTTCTAGTCTGGAGGCACGTTAACCTTTTAGTCCATTCTCTTCTCATTTCTGTCCTCCTCTTCCCACCTGCCACAGTGCTTGCTTTTGTGTCCTTGACACCTTGCTTTCACATCCTTACTAGACTTCTTTCAATTAAATACTCTACTAACATAATCGGTTTTGAGTTAAGTCCAATTTAAGAGAACTGGGACAAGGAAGTCCACCTAATTATCTCTATTCTAGAGAAAATGGGAGTTTGCAAGTTTTCAGAGAAAAGTTCACTTCCTAATTTTCAGATGTGGCCAGTCAATTTCTAGCCTGATAAAATACAGAGGAGTAATTTCACTGAGAGAAAGGATGGTAAGCTGAATACTACAATATCACACCCATCTTTCTTGCATTGCTTTCCCTTCTCTGTTTCTACTTTATTGCATGGACTAAACTTATAAATACCAACATCAAATAACAGTGATTATTTATAACATTTATGCCATTCATTTCCTCCAGTTAGTTTGGTGGACTCTTTTGCCTATTTCATAAGTATGCATTTAGCCCTCTCATTCCTCTGTGTTGTTATGATTTTAGGGAAAAAGAAAATTGGATGCAAAAGTCAATTTAGAAAGTATTGTTTTAAATATACACACCCCAGGGGCGCCTGGATGGCTCAGTGGGTTGAGACTCTGCCTTCACCTCAGGTCATGATCTCAGGGTCCTGGGATGAGATGGAGCTCAGCACTGGGGAAATCTCTGCTCAGCAGGGAACCTGCTTCCCCCCCCCCTCTCTCTGCCTGCCTCTCTGCCTACTTGTGATCTCTGTCTGTCAAATAAATAAATAATCTTAAAAAAAAAAATACACACCCCATATCACAGTATTGAATAAATCCCATCTATTTATTTTTAAATAAAATTTTATTTAGTTACTTGAGTGAGAAAGAGAGCGAAAGAGCAAAAGAGGGTGCATGGGTAGAGGGAGAGGGAGAAGCAGAGGAGAGTCTGATTCAGGGCTCCATCCCAGGGCTCTGGGATCATGACTAAGCCCAAGGCAGAGGCTTACCTGATTGAACCACCCAGGCATCCCCAAATGCATCTATTTCTAATATTAAAAAATCTGGCTAAAATATATTTATTCATTGAAAAACATTTTATTGAGTTCCTACTAAAAAAGTCACTGTACTGGCACTACTGATTCAAAAATCAATAGCATGGACATACTCCTATTTGTAATTGACTCTTAAAGTTAAAAACAAAACAAAACAAAACAAAAAAGTCACCACTCCTGTCATGCTGCTCGCAGCTTCGTAGGTGTAAAGACATATCCAGGCCTTTGAGTCTCTTCCTTTGTGAGTTTCTAAATATACCCACAAATCCAGAAGACTGAAAGTGCAGATCTCCTCCAGGCACTGTCAAAGAGAACAGAGAAGTCTTAATTTACTATCCAAGGAGGTACTAGATACTCATTATCCTTTGAAGCTTGGCTCACTGAACACTTTTTACAATGAAATCCTTTCACTTATCTTGCCATCTGAACCAGATAAAATTTTCCTGAATACTTAATGCCTTTAGATGGGCAATACCAAAAGGGAATGATAATGTAAATAACCACTACTGAAATTTCTCCATTTCCCTATAAAATATTGTCATAAAGAATTATGCTCTATGTTATTTGAAAAATAGATTATTTCCCTTCCTGCATATAACTCAGCTTTGGAAGATGATGTGGTTAATATATTTCCATTTGGGTTTTTCCTAACATTGAGGACAATAATGATCTGTTATTTTCAGAACAGTAACAGCCAAAAGGAGGTAAAACACATTTTCTAGCATTCTACTGTTTGATTGCTTTTTTAAAAGGAGGTTTTCCATTAACTTTAATTAAATATTTAATAGAGATTGTAGCCAGAAAACATAATTTCCCACTGAAATTAAATTACTTTCCCCAAAGAAAACAGTGTGGGTGTCTAACAGGGTGGGTCGGATCCTCCATAGAATTCTGTCTCCTTCTTTCACAGAGTAATTACTGACTTGTTATTAACACTCCAGGAAACTTTTTTTTTTTTTTTTTTTGTGATTTACATTTCTGGATCACTCTCTCCTTTGTGTGCAACTACACTAAACACAGGATTTATCCCTTGTTCAGCATGTGCAGGAACAGATGCTTCAGCTACTAATTCTTTGTCTCATTTGGAGCATTAAAAAATGAAAGGCTAGTTCCTGCACAGATCAAGACCATCCCCTCATCGGCAGAGTCTTTTACATACATTGAAAAGATGGAATTTGAGAGCCTTTCTGTGTCCGGGGGTTGAACAGAGGAGGTGCGGATTCTTACCTCTGACCTGGGTTCTCCTACAGGTCTTTCAAGCCTTTCTCAAATAGCACTGTTCTCATAGTCTCCAGTTGCTGTCAATTCATTAAATGCTGATTTAGGTTTTTATGGCAACATTTGTCTCATATGAGAGTTACCGTAAAGCTCTTCATTAAACCTTATAATTTTTAGTGCTGTATATAATTTATGGTTCCATTTTAAAATCAAATCCACCATGATAAATTGTCTTAAGACTTTGAAGATACATCACGTAGTTAGCTTTTTCTTACAGCATCATTTATAAAGACGGGATATGACTTTATGCTTGAAGAATATATTTTATTTAGAGCACAACAATGCTTTGATGGATTTGTCATAAATTACCTCCAAAGAAGAGTATCTCTGAGTAATAACATACACGAATGACCTATATCCATACACAATGGCACCATGATCATTTTGGAAACGTGATAGACATTCAAGAAAAGTAATTGAGCACAGTGTTCTTCTACTTAACTTGAAGGGTATCAGTTGCTGTATGAAAGGTCTTCCATGTTTTGGTCTTATTAACCTTTCATGTCTAAACTGAAATTCTGAAACAGAGACCTTCTGAGGCATATTATAGCACACTTCTTCTAAGGGATTAATCGTTTCACCTCTAGATAACTATAATATACATGTGATTATTCACCTATTCTTTATTATTATCCCCATGCCTAAATCCATCCTTCAAAATACTGTTAAAATTGGGGTGCCTGGGTGATTCAGTGGATTAAGCCTCTGCCTTCAGTTCAGGTCATGATCTCAGAGTCCTGGGATCAAACCCCACATCAGGCTCTCTGCTCAGCGGGGATCTATTTCTCTGTCAAATAAATAAATAAAATCTTTAAAAAAATACTGTTAGAATAAGCTATGTATGTCAAAAGTATGATTATGAACCCCTAATACTTGTTAGAATATTCTAGTAGCTTACCATTGCTTATGGGATAAGGTTCAACATTTTTTTAAAAGATTTTATTCATTTCTTTGAGAGAGAGAGAGAGAAGCAGGCACCCCACTGGGCAGAGAAAGAGCCTGTGGGGTCTTAATCCCTGGACTCTGAGATCATCACCTGAGCCAAAGGCAGATGCTTAACTGACAGAGCCACTAAGTACCTCCAGGGTAAGAATTTTTCTTAATAGGTATCATTATTCCCTTCCAAATCGAAGTCCATCTTGTTATAGATTACACTTAACAGTCCAACAATATTATTTTGTTTCTTACTTCATTATTTTACATATGTCACTTTTCCCATAAATCCTCTTGTACACCAGCTCTCTGGAAACTTGTGCTCTGTACTGGGTGAGTGAAGCTGGACCTGGTCCCTGACATTATGGTTCTCACAGTCTGCTGGGGAGATAGCTATTAATCAAAAAGTGAATAAATAAATATAAAATTGTACTGTGACAAGTAGCATAAAAGGGAGGAACATGGTGATATTTATGCTAGTGGTATAGGAATTTAATCAAATCACAGAAATTAAAGGAAAGCATCTCAAGGAAGAATTTCTGAGCAAAGATTTGAAAGATACTGATGCTTTCTTTGCAGGGAGAAAAGGAGGACATTATAAAGAGAGAGAACACTTCTTCCAGGTTGTCATTGATTTCCATGAGCTTTTTCCTCTTCCTGAAGTTATTTGTCCTTCACACACTTTTCCACCTTCACCTGATGCAGAATTGACATCTAGAAAATTTCCCTTACCCCTTTCTTATCAAACCAGTTCACTTCCTTTGTGTTCCTTCCCAAATAACACCTTGTCCACATTACATCATTTCTGTATTGAGGGGAGGGAAGAGGAGGTAGAACTCAAATTGCTGCCAAAATAGACACTTTTGTTTCTATTAAAAATCTACCTATTCATTAAGGCCAAGTTAAATATATATATAGCTTTTATATATATATTAAGTTATATATATATATATATATATATATATAAAGTTATATATATATAACTTTATAAAGTTACTCTTGATTTTCTAAACCAGGTATATTTTCTTCCTACTTGAAACTCCAAGTATTTAGACTTATTTTATTGGTTTACTCCCTTCTATTGTATGTATTTTCTTTCTTTCTCTTTCTTTCTTTCTTTCTTTTTTTTTTTGCATCTACTCAACTCTAAGTGATTTCAAAAGCATTGAAGGTATGTTCCAAATTTACTCATTACTGAATTCAGCATTTTATATATTTTTTATTGAACTCATAAGATAAAATAAAATTCTCTCTATTTCAGCTGGCTTTATGTCAAAGTCTCTGTATCCCTTTATTGATCTCTGTAACTTTTGCCTGTTGGAAGTGAAAATGTAAATACAAAGCATAAAAGTTGCAGGACATATTCTCAGGGCTTGTTTCCTAGACAGGGTTTTTCAGTATTGTCACTACTGGTATCATTGTGGGCCAGGTAATGTTTTTGGTGTGGGGCTAGGGGATGCATTACTGGATGTTTAGCAGCATCTCTGTCTCTACTGTGTACCAGTAGCACCTCTTCCCCACATTCCTGGTTATGACAACCAAAAATGTTTCTAGTCTTTTTTTTTTTTTTAAAGATTTTATTTATTCATTTGAGAGAGAAACAGAGAAGCAGGGGAGAGGCAGACTCCCAGCCAAGCTGGGAGCCCGACATGGGATTCGATCCTAGGACCTGCAGATCATGGTCAGAGCTAAAGGCAGATGCTCAACCATCTGAACCACCCAGGTGCCCCCGTTTCTTGTCTTATTTGCCTAATGTATCTAGGTGAAAACTGTTGCTTTTAACTATGAAGAAGTCTCAATTTATGCAAATAGAAACTGGGAACTCTAAGAATTTTCATGAGATTTTAATGTTCATAGAATGCCTGCAAGCCTGACACAAAGTAGCTGTTCAATGTTTACTATTATGACCGTTACAATTCTGTTTATTTCCCATATTGTTCCCAGTGAGACCTATTATCATACTGTCCTTTTAGGCCAAATCACCATATTTCTCCAGTAACTTGAGGGAATTATTTTTAAAGGTTTGAAATTTTTTTGTTGTTAGCGGTGGTGGGAGGTGGGAGAGCATGGAGTGTCAAACTAGCTCCGCCAAATTTTATCCTCATGTAATGTGATTTCAATTATTTTCCAAAAAAAAAGTTATGACTTTAGATTTTCCTCTATCACCTTCCCAGTCACACTGACAGTGAAATTTTGAAATAGAGTTCCATTGACTTGATATTTCAACATGTGGGAGAGATTAGAATCATTAGCAAGCCATATTCATGTTCTCTTTCTTCTGGATCATTTATTTAAAAAAAAAAAGTTAAATAAAGCAAAACATTTACCCAAGTACCAGTTGTAACTCTTAAACAATTTGTAACATGGAAACTTGTGTAACAATGCTTAAAACAATAACTGATTCCCTCTACCCACATTTGTATAAAATTCCTCAAGGAAATACTGCAAGTATCTATTTTTAAAGCAAATATTTTTCCAGAAAGATGTTTATGTTAACATAGTCTTTTCTAGTCTGAGATTTATAGAATTCTCTAATTTTAAACCAATCACCCGATTGTGTTCTATAATGTTTACTTAAAATTGCACAATGATCACGATTACATATGTACTATTTTCATCTATCTGAAATGTCTGCATTGTTTCACAATTTCTTTTTTAAAAACTTACATGATTTATTGTAGATTTCTAATACTTTTCTTCACAAAATCAATGCAAAATCAGTAGTATAGTTTCCTTACTATTTTCAAACCCAACAATTAGTGTTAATGATATCTAGACTGCTTTTGTTTAGATGTGAAGAATGTAATTTTTAAACATATGCTCCCAACTTGCTGGAAAATGTAATTTAATAAACTTATATTGGTATTAGACATATGTTCTGCTAATTACTAATTATGGACTTTAAATGTATACAAATTAAAGTTTCTACTTTTATTGTAGATACTTACATCTCTTAATCTGTATGTTAATAGTACACTTTCATTCATATGTACAATTAAACATTTTCAGTTATATATATATATATTTTTTTTCTTATCTGCTTCCAGGCTGCTCAAGATAAAATATTAATTAAGATTAAGAAAAATACAAGCAAAGATGTACTATAGATGAAAAGAAATGAAGACAAAAGTATAGAAGTCTTAAGCTGTGAAAAATATTCCAGATCATTTAGATCCTATCCACTCACTAGCAAATGAAACAATAAAGAGTGTACACAACTTCCTGATCACCACTATTTGGGTGTTGTCTTGGTCTCTTAAATTCTAGATCAATGATATTCCTAATGCATCACTGAATCAAAAAATTTTAGAGGTGCAAAGGTTTTCTACAAATCATCTAATCTACCTCTCTTCTTACTTTGAGAGCTTTTTTAAAGGACAGATAACTTCTCTCTCTCTGAAGGTGATGAGTCAATCTTTCTATTTGTTCAATGTGTATTTTTTTTTAGTTGTTTGACATATCTTACATATGCTGCCAATTTCTTTATAAATTTTGTCACTGACTTTAGTTTTGTTCTCTAGTTCAATATAGGACTATTCGTCAAATGTTAAAAACAACAATCAGAATAAATTTCTAAAGTTGCTTTAGTTGCTTTAAATACACCAATTTCAGTGGTTCAGCCAGGTAATTTCTTAATAAGAATATTCTAATTTGCCATTATTTCTTCTCTTTCTCCAAAAGGGCCATACCTGGAATTAAATGCAAATTTTCGGGCATTGTCAAACATTTGAGACATTGCTGCCTTTGTTGTGAATATTGCAACTGTACTCATGAATTCAATTTGACCATTTTATTAACATGGGGAAAGTCAGTTGAGTTAATTCAATAATATTCATAGAGATTGTAATCTATACTAGCCATTGCACTAAATGTGGAAGTTAAAAGATGAGTAAGGCATGATCTTGCTTTCACATATACAGTAAGATTACCTAATGTAAGTCAAAGCTAATCAGGAGGAGAAGGAAATAATTCGTATTGGACATTGCAGCAAGAATAAGGATTTAGGATCTGATCTAAACTTTTGCAGAGACATATGATTTCTCAAGAAGAAAAATAAGTGAAAAAGCTATTCTGTGTTGTAGAAATAAAGCATATATAAAGAAAGAAGGATAAACATTAATGATTTATTTTGTGAACTCTAAATAATTATCTATTTTCAGATCATAGATTATAAAAACATACAAGGGTAGGGAAAATAAAAGGTATTTTTTAATGTGAATATATTTAGAAATCTTTTTGTTAAAAGTTTCAGAAAATGCAATCTGGGGGGTGGAGAAGGAAAGGGAAAGAGAAAAAAAATATTGGTAGTTCATGAATTTATTTAGCTTGAGGAAGCACTTTACCAAGGGGCTTTCATAAATCCAACAGGGCTGGTGTCTCTACTTCTCCCAATTCTATTCTCTTCTTTGTTACTAGAATCTATTTGATAGCAAGATGGCTGACAAGAGTTCAGTCCTCCATCTCTTCACTGCCAAGCCAACATGAAAGGAAGTCCCTACATTTGAGCAGTTTAAACAAAAGTTTGGGTACTGACTCTCACTGGCCCACATTGACTTCAATTCTCTCTCTGGACCAAACCTAGTATTTCTGGAATAGAGTACACTATTTTAGCCAGACGTAATCTCACAAAGTATCAACTTCACCTAAAACATAGAAGTAGAATGTTGGGATAAGTTTATCTCCCCTACCCCCTTGCCACCCCCAACATGAAGTTTCTGACGGCAGGAGAAAGAAAAAAAGAGAGAGAGAGAAAGAGGGAAGACCAAGGGTATAAAGGGAGAGGAAATGTACATTAGAAGATATAATTTTATCTGAGAGTATATCAAAATCAATTCTGTTTCATGTGCAGCTATTTATTCACTGATCACAAGGTTATCATTATCCATTATTTATAATCCTTGCAAATTCTCTGGAGGGTTTGTAGTATCAATCCATTTTATCATTGAAGAAAATTAAATCCGTCAAAGTGTACTTGTGGAGTGGTTTAAATTAGATCCAGACAACTTTTAAAATAAAACTGATATCTTTTCTGTACATCTTAATGTTTTTGCAAAATAATAATAATATTTATTTAAAGTAATCTTTAGGGGCGCCTGGGTGGCTCACTGTGTTAGGCCTCTGCCTTTGGCTCGGGTCATGATCTTGGGGTCCTGGGATCAAGCCCTGAGTTGGGCTCTCTGCTCAGCAGGGAGCCTGCTTTCTCCTCTCTCTCTACCTGCCTCTCTGCCTACTTGTGATCTCTGTCTGTCAAATAAATAAATAAAATCTTTAAAAAATAATAAATAAAGTAATCTTTAGCTCTACCTTCCAAGGAATGAATGAACACTGGCTACACATTGGAATCACCTGAGAAATTTTTAAAAATACTGAGTTCTGGTTCACACTTAGAGATACTGATTTCAATCAGTACGTGATAAGGCATTAGGGTTTCTAAACCTGCTCATGTGATCCAAATGTGCCACTAAGCTTAAAAACCAAGCATATTTTCATCAAGTACAAAAAGCAAAGCAAACACAGGAATCTCACTCTAATTTGCATCTCAGATTTATGAGATATTTTTTAATTTTTAAAATTTTTAGAGAGAGATAAAAAAGCATGCACATGAAGGGGGGAAGGTGGGGGAGTAAAATCTTAAGCAGTCTCCATGCCCAGTACAGCGTCCCACAAGGGGCTCAATCTCAGGACCTTGAGATTGTGATCTGAGTTGAAATTGAGAGTCTGATGCTTCACTGACTGAGCTACCCAGGTACTTCTTATGAGATTCTATATTAACAGCAAAATGTCAAAGTCATGATATCAAAATCAGATAGAGACTGTATTTCCTTTTATGTCCCTGTTTAGTCTTAAAGAATGGCTCTTACAAGTCATCACCATTATTAAAATCTATACTTGTGGGGATTTTTTGTTTGTTTTTGTTTTTGTTTTTTGCATGGTTTATTTACTAAGCAAAGTTGAGTTAAATGGGAAAGACACGGTCACCACTATATAAAGATTTCTCTTTCTGAGCCTCAAAACAGTTCCTCCTCCAAAAACGTAGTGGTTGACGGAAACAAATCTGAGAAGAAATAGGAAGTAGTAGAAACAAAGGCTCTTTTTATCCTCTGTGCTTTTCTGAGCCCTGTTGACCAGGCTGCCCTTCTTTCTGCATGCATCTCTAATGCACAGAGCAGGAATCTTTCAGCATTCTCATAGACCCTGGAGCTCTGGGTCATCAGTTCCCATCACACACAATCCTCAGATCCTTGGTAGAAGTTGGCTCTGAGAAGAGAGAGATAATTATCTCCCAAAGTCTGAAATAGTGTGGCATTGTATTTCCCACCTAAATTAAAAGGCTGATGAGCTTACACAAACTCAGTGACGTCAAATCTAGTTGGTAAGGAACTTAGCAAAGGGATAAAGTCAGACTTGGAGATCAGTACTCATTTTTTTTATCATGGGCAGAGTAATGTATAAAACTCCTTGAGCGAATACGTAAAAGCCATTTAAACCTTTGCTGAAGGAAAAAAAAATAGGGCTAGGGTAAAAATGAGCCAGTTTTATTCTCAGAGCAGTGTCATACTTCACTAGAATAGAGTTTCAGAGTATCTTCTCTAAATGTATTAGAATGTATGCTACTATATGGTATATTAAATGATATTCATAGTCTCATATAAATTCTTATAATAAACTACAATAAATGTTAAGGTTTAATGCATTTCCTCTTTTCTCTGTAGATGCTATTTCTACAAAGAATTCATTCAAACCTTTTCTAAGGTGTATAAGACCCTCTTTAAATATTTAGTAGAGTGTCACTTCTTTCTGAGTCTGATAAAAGTAAGACTTTTCTTTATCCTTTAAACATAAAAGAAACAGTATCACTGACATCATTCTCTCCCTTAGAAGAGTGTTTTCAAATTATCAAAATGAAAAACCCTTTCTTCTCTAACTGAACTTAATTCTGCTGACCCTGAAAACAGTGTCAATCACATGCAACATTTTCATATCATAAAAAAGTTTCCATAGTCTGTAATTATTTTCATTCTCCAGAGGGAGGATTGTGTGGTCTAAAGTATTAAGAAAGCCTTCAACTTTTTAAACATTACATATCCATTGAAAATACTCGAGGAAATGTAATTCAAAATGCATTTTGAAGGACAATGTGAAGAATGCCAAATCATTTGGAGGATTCACAATTCCCTTTATGTGACCTGCAGTTATGGATTGAGATCATAACACAGACCAGGACCGGAACCAGGCACCAGAGCCCCAGATAGAGTCCTGAATACAAAGTAAGAGAATTTGCACATTATTTCATGAGACAGGGAGATTATGGATATTTCTTTGTGTGGTTTGTGTGTTTGTGCATGTATATGTGGTGGTGGTGTTGCTATTGTTGTTAAGAAGATGACACTAATTATTTATATCTTAAAATATCATTCTATTATCTTGGTGGTTAGTAGCTTGGAGAGAAACTACTATGAGAATGAGAATTCTTGGTAAAATAGTTTGGACCTCCCAAGGACACTACATTCTCACAACAGGTTATTTTTACATTATATGATTGCTTATTTTCTTAAATTTTTATACAGAAAGTATCTTCAAGTTTTTGTGGCAATATTAATATTCAATAACCTCAATCTACAGAGTCTCTACATGGGGAAAAACAGTGTGGTATAGTGAAATGTATAAGAAAAAATATTTTAAACATTCAAAACTTATTAAAATACTGTTTATGTATTTCAAGTTACCCTCTCATATTAGGACATAGAGAATTATGTACTTCCTTGAACACAGATTGCTCACAGGCTGTCTCTGGGAAGAGACACAAATAAGGTACACTTCACTAGGTAGAGAAGATAGTTAATGTAACTGCTCTCAAGAAACACATTATCAAGTCTGGGGGTCATCATATGATGAGGATGGACCCATTTCAGCTATAAGATCTGGAAGGGCAATTGCCATTCACAGCACTGGACCAATCCCACTAGGAACTATATATGGAGTAATTGTGAAAAAATTGTGAAATTTGTGAAAAAAGAGACCTCATGGGGGGATAATATAGAGAGAAGCTATAAGTTGATTAAATCATTCAACACATATGTAGTCCCAAATATGTGCCTGGCCATGAGCTGGTACTTAAATATATTAAAATAGAGGACAAAACTGATGCTCATGGAATTCATATCAAGAAAGGAAGCTCAAAATCTTATTTCCTAAAAGAATTAGTAATAGCAGCTCCAGTAGACATTGCATACCCTGCTAATATAAATATTCTTCCTGCTATAAAGAAATTGAAGTCTTGTTTTGTTTTGTTTTAGAAATTGAATATATCTAACAGAGGAATATGATAAATAGAACATATACTTTTCTTCCTTGGACCCACTTCATACAACAACAAAGTGATTTTTAAAAAAGGTCTAAAACTGCAAGGACAGAGAAAAAGCAATGCTGTAAATTTATGTATACTGTCAAGAAAAACTGCACCAGACAAGGTTAAAGAGGCAGGAAAGTTTTTATTCAAGCTCATTGTCATAGGGGAGACAGAGTGAACTTGAGTCCACTGAAACAAGAGGTGGGAGAGTGTTTAAGCACTGTGAGCCAGTGGACAAGTACTGGCAGTGTTAGTGGGGAGGTTGGTCACCGTAATTAGGCCATCTTTATTTGCCAGTCAGCACTTTCTGACTTCCCGTAGAGAATGAAGGATAAAGACCTTGCCTTCCACTATGATTACCTTTCAAAGAGAAGGCCTCTAGGTCCTTGAGAAAATCATTCCTGGATTAAAAAACTGGCAAAAGGCTAGGAGAAGATTTGCATTTCAAAGGAGCAGAGAAAGAATTTACAATTGCAAGTTTTCTAAAGGAAATGTTCTAAGAAAACGAAGGTCAAGGGCCTAGAGTCAGGAAGAAATTCGTCTCAAGTTTAATTAAGCTGAGGGGAGAGTTAAGGCCATTTCAGGTAATATCTATATATGTATACTTGGTTTATTTATTTATTCATTTATTTTAAAACTAAGTGAAGAAAAGACAATGTAAGAAAGGAGATTATAGACAAATTTATGAGTAAAATTAGGTTTAAAATCCTAGATAGTAATTACTATTTAGCAAACCAAATCCAGCACCATATAAAAAAAGAAGGAATGTATGGCAGAATGGATCCAATATCTGCTTTAAAATTATGTAGTGCTATTAATTTAGAGGTGTTTAAAACAGTGGATAAATTGATATCTTTGGACCACTGTTTTTCATCTGTAAAATAGGGATAGGTTTGCTTTCCTTGAATGGCTGTTTCAAGGATTAAGTACTGCGTATTATATAGTGTCTAACATAGTGCATGGTTAAAAAAAAAAAAAAGAAAGAAAAAACATCTCAGTAAATAGTTCTTAATTATAATATGATTTCATGAGTAAAATATGATGAAAGCTTGAAAAATATATTTTATATATTTAAATATATTTTTGAAAAATACATTTTTCAAGCTTTCATCATATTTTACATATATATATATATATAAACTCAAATACACAGAGATGTGAGAGGGTACAGTATATTTGGAGAAGCACAGACTGATGTAGCTATAAATAGAGTAAGAACAATTTAGGGTTAGCAAGAACAGGTGTCTGTAAAGGTAGGACAGAACTCAACTAATAAAGGGTAACATATTCTGTACTTAGGAAATTTTGTAATTTATCATGTGTGTGTTAGAAATTCATTGAGATTTAAGCAAGATGATGACATGGTGAGATTCAAATGTGGAAAAAAAAACTTTCTGACAGTAGTCTGGAGGGTAAGGGCAGCAAAATTGGAGCCTTAAACAGTACATTAGACCATGATAGGCAATTATTAGAACCCGCTGAATGAATGAATGAATAATAAATGAGGTCATGATGTAGTAATAACATATTCATTTAAAGAGTTGTTACAAGCCTATTAGGTGCCACATCATTGGAAGAAGTTGGGAATATCATCAGGAATAATATACAGACTCTTCCCTTAAGGCATTTACATTTGTGACTCCATACCTAGAAAAGGATCCAATGAAAGTATGGGGGGAAGCTTCCCACCACTTGTCAAAACTGAACTCAAGGAGAAGAAGAGGGAGTAATATTATGGCAAATTTTAAAAATATATACTTCATATGTTTGCCTGTTTAAACCATATTCCATTTCTGTTCCATTCTCCTTTCTCTTTTTTCCTTGCAAATATAATTGATAGAGTGGAGAGGGTGATAAGAGGAAGGATATTGACAGCCTAGTGTAACATATTTTCAGATAGAACAGTTTCCTTAATAGTCATGTATTTAATAACTTCAAGTTTTCAATATGACTTTATTTTCTTGAAATACAGTGTAATATAAACCAAAGCAAATATAAAAGAGGTATTCTAGTATAAGCAAATGGTTCACACTTTTTTGCCAACATCATTTGTTATGTTTCCCATACCATGACCTTGGATCTAATGATGATCCCAATGAAGATTATTAAGGGGTTAACTCAGATGCTCACATATTTATACATTTAAAAAGCCTCTACACATTTGTTACATGTGGTAATAGCAAGGGATATGACAATAGGTCAGTTTCTTAAAGGAACAAACAATATATTTCCTGTCTTAGAGTATTCCTGGAATATTCCCTATATCTGAGGAATATATGAGGCAGGATTTATTAAAAAAAAATGTGTGTAACATCACAAGACCAGCGAACAACAAATGTCCTTCTGTTAGTAATAGTAATGTGTAATAAAAGTGCTGTATCTAACAATTTTAAGATAATTAAATGGTTTTCTCAAGATCACACTGTTAATAAGTGATAGATTTGAATTTCACTCAAAACAAATGTGTTATTTCTTTCTAATTATTAGAACATCATTTTACTCACAAATAAGAAATGATTATTTGCTTGCTTAAAATTTACTTTTTAGGGGCACTATATAACTTTATACTGGTATTATAAGGCAGAATTTGGTTTCATGTAGATATAAGTATACCTTGAGGCAAGCTTGTGTGTGTTAGAAATTCATAGCATAAATTATTTTAGCATAGCATAAATTATTTTAAATACGCGTCTGTATTTTACAAAAACGATACAAGCTTGCTATGCTGATGTTAGGTGAGTATATTGTAATTGAGATTATGTAATACAATAACATAATTTTGTTAGGTACATTATTGATGGCATGAAGAACTATCATGGTGAAAGAGGACACATATTTTTACTAGGCAGGAGGACAGAACTAGTTACAAGGAAGCAGATTTCAACTCAACCTAAGCCACTGTCTAAATTAAGAATTTCCTGATAACTGAGATAGTTGCCCGATTAAAAAGATAAGCAGAGAACTTTTAAGCTGAGAGTTCTAGCATTGTTTTGTGAAGGTAAAAGAAACAATTTGTGTTTAGGGAGCTTTGGATCTGTTCCCAAATGGAGCATAATGACAAAGCTGGAAAATAGGAGAGTTCTCCATGTCATACTCCTTAACTGTTAGTTCATGGCAAGTTTATTCATTTTCTTCATTGCAAAGTCGCAGGATGTGAAATAGGGCAATTAAGAAGAGGTTGTGACGAGAGTCTGAGAGTGAGCAAACTACATATTGAAAGCAGTTAACTGGAAGGAGGAAAAAATGTGAGGAATGAGGTAAGCAGATGCAGACATCTGGATAATGTTGATTGGCAGTTTAATGGCTCTTGTCTTCCCCAAATGAGGTATCCAATGATTGTCTCTATTCTTTCTTATCATAATGGTGTATACAATATGGAAATTTTAAAGAGGGGGGATCTAGCAAGAAGACCGGCGAGGGCACTAAGTACCCAGCCACCACGTACAAATGCTGACTGAATAGGTTCAACATAGACGGCAAGTCTATTTGTATTGTGCGTCCTAGATATTTAAATCCAAGGGTCTTGAACCACAGTCTGATCACTGTTTCTCACAGTATGCAATACATTTATAGTATTTCAACTTTTGCTTTGTTTATGTGTGCAGTGATTCCCGTGGTGAAAGTTATTTTCCCTAGCAAAGTGTGTAGCTGCTTTTTTAACATCCAGCCCATCCATATCTGTGCGTGGGCATTCGATCCAAATATATCTAAATCTGAAATTCAACCTGCCCCAACCAAAATATAAAACCCAACAACTGTTCTTCAGTGTCTTATGTTTCACTGTCTGGTACCAATAGCCCCACATTTGTCCAACCCCAAATCACCCCAGGCATCTGATCTGTGTCCTTTGCCAAAGTCCCAGTATTTCATCAGCAAACACATCTAACCTGGACTTAGGCAGGTCCTGCTGAGTGAATAGTTTCAGGATGAAAAGTATAATGTGGAAAAGCTTTTAATCTTTCAGATATTCTTAACTATTCATAGGACAGAGGTCAAAGTCCTCATCTTGTACACAGATGCAGTTTCCAAACCATCTTTCAGATATTGTGTTTCGTGGTAGCAATGCATTATGGTACACGTAATAGTTTTAAGTCAATTCACCATTTTCAATTTAAATACTTATTTCGGTCTCAAAATACACATTAAAAAAAAAAAAACAGTAACAGTTTATACGTATTTTTCTTTAGTTGTATTAAAATAAGCATATACTTTAAAATTCTGCTCAACATATACTTAAAATCAAATAGTGTATGTATGACAAGTACCTGGAAGCATGAGAACATAAGACACTTTAACATTGTGCTTTGTCTTCCTACTCACTTGTTTCCTTCTCCACCTCTATCACAGCATACTGAACTACCTGCATTTCCCTCATGATTCCAGATTAATTTGCACCTGAAGGTTTTTATTGAGTTGCAGTTCCTCATGAGCTTGTCTGTGTCTTCAACACTGACTCATCTTCAAAGACCCAGCATCTGGGTGCTACGTTATGCTGTATAAATTGTCTCTTGACTTGCTTTATTCAGGTTAATACAGAAGATTTGACATCTCTTGATCTGTCCACATGCTTTTTAAAGATTTTATTTTTTTATCTGAGAGAGGTGGGGAGATAGGAAGAGAGAATACAAGCAAGGTGGGGGAGAGGGAGAAGTTGACTCCCCACTGAGCAGAGACCTGGATCCCAGGACCCCGGGATCATGACCTGAGATGAAGCCAGACACTCAACCAACTGAGCCACCCAGCTACTCCTGACTTGTCCACATTTTAAACTGGTCCTCTTATGTTAGTAATTGTAAGGGCCAACCTACCCAGAGCGACTTCATCTAGGTTAAAAAGCTGTTTTGTTGTTTGTGCAGTAAAACTTAAACTGACTCTGCCCCCACTCCAGAGGAACTTACTTAAAAGCAAGTCTAGGAAACCAGTAAAATATGGTCGACCAGTCCCTGATAACAGAGTCCAAATACAAGGACAGTTCAGGACAGATGGAGATAACAGAGCCCAGAATACAAGGACAAGTCAGGCCAGGTGGAGACGTCCAATCAGTAAAGCACACATACTATCTCCCTAACCACCAAAGAATGTAAACCCCACCTTTTGGGTGCCAAACGTGGGCGTCAATTCTGACAAAAGTGATAGGCTAGTTCAAACAGGTACTATAAGGTAAATTGTAATTCAATTGGCCACCCACATGTGACCTAACTATGCAACTTTCTCTGTGTGTTACAATTTCATTGGCCACCTGTACGTGGCCAGGCTAAACCACATGACCTTTACTCTATAAAACCTAGTCTGTGAGCCTGAGGGTTGTCACTCTCTCCATAAGAGACGACCCCAACCAGTCAGTTTGATTCCCAGTACTGGCGTGAAATAAAGCTTGGCTTGACCTTGGCTTTGTATCAGTCTCTCTCCTTTGAAAATGGATCCCATCAGTAATCATGGTATCTGTGACACATTTTTAGAGTTACTTTTGTCAATTTTTAATAGAGGCACAGCAGATACAGTAGTTAGGGCATTTGGATCTAGAATCAGATGTTTTGTTTTTTTTTTAAATATTTTATTTATTTATTTGACAGACAGAGATCACAAGTAGGCAGAGAGGCAGGCAGAGAGAGAGGAAGGGAAGCAGTCTCCCCGCTGAGCAGAGAGCCCGATGCGGGGCTTGATCCCAGGTCCTGGGATCATGACCTGAGCCAAAGGCAGAGGCTTAACCTACTGAGCCACCCAGGCACCCCTCAGATGGTGTGGTTTTAATTCCCGGTTCTGACACCTACTAGCACACAGAGGAGCTATCTTACTTCCCAGGTGTTCAGTTCATCATAGGTCAAAACTTGTTTCATAGACTATGTGAGTTAATACATGCAATGAATTCACCATGTACCAATTTCACAATAAGCCAGTACTATGGCTAATAACAATAATAATATTTTTAAATTTTTAAATATTTTATTAATATAACACTACAATACGCCAAGAGATCTTATTTTACATAGGTCTTATTGAGTAATCCACAATCTGCCTACTCATCTAGCACTTAGTAGGTGCTTATTTCATGTTTACTTAAAGAATGAAATAATGGTTCCATTCACTTAACATTTAGTTACAATAAAGCAACAAATGGTCAGCTTTTCTTATGTATTTTTTTTAAAGATTTTAGTTATTTATTTGAGAGAGAGAGATGTGTGTGTGTGTGCATGAGTCTTGGGGTCCTGGGGAGAAGGAGAAGCAAACTCCTGGCTGAGCAGAGAGCCCAATGCAGGGCTCCATCCCAGGACCCTGAGATCATGACCTGAGCTGAAGGCAGAGGCTTAACCCACTAAGCTACCCAGGGACCCCTTCTTGAATATTTTTATATCATACCTATGTTTATGTCTAAACCTTTTGAAAAATAATATCTTAACTTGCAACTAAAGTATACCCACATTTATCTTTAAGTTCCTGAAGATAATTGAGAAGACTAATTGAATTAATTCAGCTTCAAGCTAAATCTGTGCTTAAATTTGAGATCAAGGCACTAATCTCTAAAGAGATAATACAGACACACAGAAATACAGGAACACAGAGATGATGTTTGATTATGTGTTTTCTGGCTAGGTATAACGATAATATCAGATGACTGAAGAAAGGGCACAAGTTACTTTGACTAATGAAACATTTTTACTTCAATGATTCAGATGAGTCACTTAAAAATAATGATGCATCTGTCTGTGGATCAATTTTTTTAAGGTTTTATTTATTTATTTGAGAGAGAGATAGAGCTCCGAGGGCAAGCAGGTGGGAGAAGAAGAGCCCCCACTGAGCAGAGAGCCCTATGTGGGGCTCAATTCCAGGACCCTGAGATCATGACCTGAGCAGAAGGCAGACACTTAACTGACTGAGCTATCCAGGCACCCATCTGTGGATCAATTTTAACCTCAGTGGTTTTTGGTTTTGGTTTTTTCCACTTAACAGCACAGAAAAATACGTTTGATCAAATTCAGTTTTGTGCTTTTCTTTCCTGTTTGAGGTCTATGTCACTTGCTGAATTACATTCAAGTTGGTATACTGTTTGTTGAAATTTTCACTCCACTGACTGAGTTCAAATGGTCATAACACACTAATAACCTGATGCCTGTTCTACAACTGACCCTGTCGCTCTGAACTAATGAAGGTAAATTATAAAACAATAAATAAATAAGAAGCAATTACCCTTGGGTGACATAAGTACTGCTTTTAATTACTTTAAAGTAAGCTTTTTAGAGCCAACACTATGAACTCATTGTTTGATAAACACACTGGAAAAATAAGAGCTCTCATTTTGGCTTTTTATAAATTTATGAGGTTACATTAATGGAAGCCTTTAGTCATACAAAGCCTGCTATAATGGAGTTGTGTCATTCTGGGGGTAACTGTATAATGATAGCAATAACTCAATGGAAATAAAATGTATTTATTCAAATTGCTTATCTTGCTGCTAGAGAACACAAGATACAATAGGAACTTTGATGAGTACATCTTATAAATCCTGATCCTGAAGTCTATTTATTCAGTCTGTAGAAATACAACTGTATTAACAAAGTAGATGTATAATGTATTTTAATGAAAATAGAAGAGCTCTCATGGGATCATTCAGTTTTGGCGATATGGATCAAGGGCTATATTCACTTTGGTATTTTCCAACCCCTTGCACCAAATTCCTCAGTGCTGATGCAGTATTTGTCATAGTCAAAGAAAGATGATCAAATAAGCAACCCGCTCAGAATATTGCTTACCATATTTTGAGAGGGAGAGAGAAGTGAAGTGGAAGGAAGGACAGAGAGAGAGAGAATCTTAAGCAGGTTCCATGGACCTAGCATGCCTAGCATGGACCACGATGCAGGGCATGATCTCAAAACCCCGAGACCATAAACTGAACCAAAATCAAGAGTCAGACTTTTAACCAACTGAGCCACCTAACCACCCCACTTACCATCTTTTTTAAGGTTGACTAGTATTTCATCGTGTGTGTGTGCGCGTGTGTGTGTTATATACCATTTTCTTTGTCCATTCACTTGTCAGTAAATATTTCTAAAATAATCAATTTCACAAAATCCAAGATTGAAATTGTGGTTACCAAGGCCTGGGGAAAGGGAGAAATGGACAGTTATTAAATAGACATAAAGTTTTAGCTAAGTATTGTAGACAAACTCTAGGGATATGTTGTATAGCATTGTAGCTATTGTCAGTGTAATGCATTGCTTGTTTCAACTTTGTTGAAGAGGATAGATTTCACATGTTAACATATGTTCTTACCATAATAAAATAAAAGGGACAAGAATGTCGCTCACCAGGTGCACTTCCCTAGAGACCACAGTTCTGACTGCAGATCGATCTGCCAGCTATCAGGTCTTCCCAAAGAGTGCCCTTTGAAACCCTACTCCAGGGTTTACTTCGGGGTGGAAATAGGTATAGATATAATTTGCTTGAAAATAACTTAACCTTTTAATCCTTTGGCAATCTAGTGCACATTAGTAAGTTAATGATTTTATAAAGCTCTGTATTTATCTTTTCATTTATTATTCAATACATATTAACAGGTGTTAATGAGCCAGTAATGGAACCTTGAATAAAACAGGAATGGTTATCTCCTTTACAGATTTTTTTTTAATTGAAGGGGGAATATGAACAAATAACATATTCAGGTGGCAATAGTGTTGTTCAAAGTTAAGAATTGAGAAAGGAGGGGTGCCTGGTTGGCTCAGTCATTTAGCACCTTCCTTCAGCTCGGGTCATGATCCTGATGTCCTGGGATGGAGCCCCACATTAGGCTCCCTGCTCAGCGGGGAGTCTGCTTTCCCTCTCTAACTCCCTTGTGCTTGTCTCCCCTCTTTTGCTATCTCTCTCCATCATAAATAGATAAAATCTTTTTTAAAAGGAATTGAAAAGGGACGAAAAAAATACTTCGGAATACTATTATGTAAAGGTTGATTAGGAAAAAATCTAAGAAAAGGAGACAACTGAGAAATCTGCAGGCCGTGAAGAAGCAAGTCACACATTTATTAGGAAATGAGCATCTCCAGCAAGGAAAGGAGTACAAAGGTCTTGTTACAGGAAGCTACTTAGAATGCTTATGAAATGAGTCAGCCAGTCAGCCAGGCCAGGAGTGGTGTGAATAAGAGATGAACTAAGAAATTTAGCAGAGATCACATATGCCACAGCAGGATTTTTTTTTTAAGATTTTATTTATTTATTTGACAGACAGAGATCACAAGTAGGCAGAGAGGCAGGCAGAGAGAGAGGAGGAAGCAGGCTCCCTGCTGAGCAGAGAGCCTGATGCGGGGGCTCGATCCCAGGACCCCGGGATCATGACCTGAGCCAAAGGCAGAGGCTTTAACCCACTGAGCCACCCAGGCGCCCCCCACAGCAGGAATTTGGCTTCTATTGAGGGCATCTGAACATATGAATGCCATGATTTCATTTTCATTTTCAAAGGATATTCTGGCTGAAGAGTGGAGAATAGATTTTAGCAGAGCAAAGGTGGAAACCAAAAGATCAATTAAAAAAAAAAACTGCAGTAATCTAATAAAAAAAATAATGATGGCTAGAGACTGGGCAGTGCTGACTGATGTGGTGGGCTTCTGTATGTATAAAATATGTAGACATAGCCAATAAAACGTCATTGGTAGGTTGGCTGGGATGAGATGCACAAGAAATATTCATTGGCCTGATAAGTGGGAAAAATAATAAATTGCCAATTGCAAAGATGAGGAAGACAATGGAAAGGGAAAAAAGGTATTTATTTTGTGAAGCATCATATGTTCTTTTTGGAAAATATAAAATCAAAGCTACTTATCATATACATAAGTGAGAATGTTGCAATGTTATTGGATATAGCGATCTGAAGATCAGGCTATGTAAAGATGAACACTGGATCAAATGAAGAGTGAAAATAGATGGTGAAAGGAAGTCCAATAATTGAACTCATAGAGATGAGGAGGAGCTTGTAAAGGATATTAAGGTGTAAGAGACACAGATACTGAACTTGAAGTGAAAGAAAATAGCATCCTGGAACTCAAAGGAAGAAAATGATTCAAGAATTATGTTGTCATCGATGTGAGCTGGTCTCAGTGAAGAGCTCAAATTGGATATGGAGAAGAATTGAAAAAGGATTTGGCAACAGGAATATTTTCAAAGACTTTGGCAAAAGCCTTTTGGGGAAGGTTAATGTTTGGAAGCATGACAAGAGAGGGCTTAATAGATGGCGGGAAGACAAGAACTGGAGAACGTGAGTAAAAACAACTTTCATTCAGACATTACACCTATTCAGTGTAGAACAAGGTGATGGATTACTTTATTTAATTTCTTTAAAGATTCAGAGCAATGAGTTTGAGATTGTGAATAAGTGATTGTGGTTATTGAGGGCAGAGTGGACTGTTGGCTTGGAAATGGATAGATTTCATGTACTCCATCACCGGAGTGCTTGTGTGGCTCAGTGGGTTAAACCTCTGCCTTCAGCTCAGGTCATGATCTCAGGGTCCTGGGATTGAGCCTGGCATTGGGTGCTCTGCTCAGCAGGGGGCCTGCTTCCTCCTCTCTTTCTGCCTGTCTCTCTGCCTACTTATGATCTCTCTCTCTCTGTCAAATAAATAAATAAATAAAAATCTCTAAAGAAAATAAAGTAATCCATCACCTTGTTCTACACTGAATAAGTATAATGTTTACTGTTAGAACATTCTGGGTTTTTTGCCTGGATTCTACTTGTATATATCATACATACAGTACAAATATCTAACACTTAAGGTTATGAGATAATTGCACTAATTAATAACTTGTTTTACACTAGCATATTTTAGAAAATACATTATCTGAATTGACTAGGTAACTGAGAAAAATCATGTATGTATTTATTTTTAATAAGTAATAAGGCCACTTTATTTCAATGGACTATAACATATTGCATAAGCTTTGAGATTATTTATCAAGTATATAGCCCTAAGTAAATATATCAACTCTGAATTTCCAGCATTTATTCACTGCTCAAAGCAATCTTTTTTTCTTGAAGGTTCTCCTTATCTTCTTGCTGTTGATTACACCTGGCCATCTCCTATTAACATTGATTTCCCCCCAATGACCTCTCCAAAGCAATCTGTTTATTCTACCACTCTCTCCTTAGGTGAGGTCTTCAGATGGTGAACCTCTCCTCCTTGTCCACTAATGCTGGTCTTTCCCTTCTACCTCCTCCAAAAGCTCAAGCCATGTGGAATATAGACACTCAGAGCATTCCACTCAGGGTTCTTCGTTGCTATTACTGCTCACATCCAAGTTGCTTTTTTCACTTAAATCACTGCTTTCCCCCTCACTACCCGAGCTGTTGGCTGTTTCAGAATCCAAATGGTACACACAACACTGGTCTCTCCTATCCTTCACTCTTTAGCTCTAGCAATATTGCTTTGTTTTTTGTTTGTTTTATTCAGTTTTCTTTTGCTTTACTTTGGTTCCACCTTAGCCACCACTAGAACTTATCATGAAAAACAATCCGTTTTCAAACACTTCAGTCTGTTCATTAACTCCACTCTTAGCTCACTTATAGTTTCCTTTCACCAAGAATTCTTCGACTTATCAAGATTCACATTTTATTTTCTTACTCTATGTTTTATCTCACACATATGATCACTTTCTTCCAAATCCATGTGAATTTATGTTTCCACTCTTCAATTGTCCTTTGAAGTTCCCTTATTTACCCATCACTTGTCCAAATCACTTACCTTACAAAACTCCAGTTCTGGTTTTACTCAAGTACCACTTTATCATTTTCCTGAACAAATGCAGTTGAGTATTATGGGAGAAATATGACACAATGAGGATGGCTGGACTCACTTCAAATTTGTGGTTACAAATCTCAGACACTACCTCAACGGTGTCCATCAATACTTCCATTCTTCCCTGGTAAAATCAATCGCTCCCTTGCCAAGATTACATATTCATAATTTCTTCTGGTGTCAAACTTATACTTCCTTTCACTCATTCTCAGAAGGCTACCCCATCATAGAAATCATAAGAAAATTGATGTGATTTTAAGAGAAGTATTTTATCAACATACTACCAGTTTAATCAAGCCAGTTAACTTTGTGTTAGCTAAAATAATATGCTCTATTAACATTAAAATGGAAGATATATCCCATCTCTTCAAGAAAAATCTAAGTCCCTCCCCCCATAGTATCTACCTTTTATTCCCTCTCCTCTTGCTTTGTTAATAATCTTTAGGCAACCATATCTCTTTTCTCTATACCACTAGTATATCTTTTTAAAGAATGAATCCTGTGGTCCTGTGAATATGAATTAATTTTATCCATCAGAGGAATAAAATACACAAATGATGGCAATACAAATAAAAGAGTAAGTCTTTTGACTCCCACACTCCATACAAATGCTGCCCCATTTTCCTCAGCTGCTTTAAAGAGAAACTGCTCAAAATACAGAGTACCCAAAGATAGCTCTCCTACAGAATGTTCCCGAAGTCTCTAAACACTGGAAATAGAACATACCTTTCATATTCTTTTCAAGTAAACAATTGGACTTCTGGTATTAGATTTAGAAGCAGCATGATTGAAAAGACCTCTAAAGGTTAAAAGAGTGAAAAGATTACTGGAAAATGTAACTTGCATTTTATTTTATTTATTTTATTATTTTATTATATCTTTAAAATATTTTATTTATTTATTTTAAAGAGAGAGAGAGAAAAAGCACAAATAGGGGGAGTGACAGAAGGAGAGGGAGAAGTAGGCTCCCCACTGAGCAGGAAACAAGATGTGGGTTAAAGTTTGATCCCAGGGACTTGATCCCAGGACCCTGGGATTATGACTTAAGCCAAAGGCAGATGCTTAACTGGCTGAGTCACCCAGGCATCCCAACTAACATCTTAAAAATAATTTTACTCCATGCTTTCCTCTTTTCAGGGTCACCTATAGTAGTCTAAACTCATTCATTTGTTTCCACTTTTTCACCCCCATTCTCTTACAATCTTGTTCTATTTGAGTATTTGCTCTACCTCACACTGTGCTATTTTTGTTAAAGTCATCAAAACTTGTGATGAATTTTCTGATTTTCTTTTACTTCACCTCCTGATAACTTAATTTATGATATTCTATCCATTCTTCCTTGTTAGTACTTTCAATCTTTGTTTTAGGGAAATGTCAATTTCTAGAATTTCCCGTGACTTCACTATCCGCTCCTTCTTCTTCTTTTTCCTTTTTTTAAAATTAACATATAATGTATTATTTGTCCCAGGGGTACAGGTCTATAAATCATCAGTCTTACAGAATTCACGGCACTCACCATAGCACATACCCTCCCCAAAGTCCATCACTCAGCCACCCTATTCCTAGCTCCCCACCCCCAAGCAACCCTCAGTTTGTTTCATGAGATTAAGAGTCCCTTATGGTTTTTCTCCCTCCCTGTTCTCATCTTGTTTCATTTTTTCCTCCCTTCCCTCCACAACCCCCTACCTTGCCTCTCAAATTCTTCATATCAGAGATATCATTTGATAATTTTCTTTCTCTGATGACTTATTTTGTTTAACATGATTCCCTCTAGTTCCATCCATGTCATTGCAAATGACAAGATTTTGGGGGGTTTGATGGCTGTATAGTATTGTACTTTAAATATATACTAGATCTTCTTTATCCATACATCTGTTGATGGACATCTAGGTTCTTTCCATAGTTTGGCTATTGTTGTCCACTACTTTTTAGTCTTATATACAAGTTTCTTCTTTTCTAAAAATCAGTGTGTTCTGGGGACCTTGCTTGAGCACTCTTCTATTTTCACTCTATGCTTTCAACCTATGTGTTCTCTTTCTTTTCTATGTGTTTGATATTGTTATCTTCCAGATAGCCACTCCTGACCTAGACATCTTCTATGATCTACTTCTATTTTGGTGTCTACAACTGGCCATCATAATAGGGATAGATCCTAGCTCCCTAAAACCTTTCTTATCTTAGTATAGGCTACAACTCTTCTCACCTGTGTCAGTCAGAAACCTATAAATTATCTTGAACTCCTCTTTTTCCTTCACACACTATATCTATTCCATTGGTAAATTTTTGATTTCACTGCAAAAATGTATCCTAAAGATGAATATCAAGAATATTCCAAAGACAGATGACAAATTCATTCTTCTTTTTATCGATGCCTCTACAGCCACCATCATCAGGTCTCACCTGGACTATTTCAAACTCTAAATGGTCTCACAGTTTTCATTTTTGTTCCACTATAACATATCCAATATTGAATAGTGAGTGTGATTATTCTCAGGTACAAATGAGCTGACATCAAGTTCCTATAATGGCTCATAACGTATTAAACATATTATAATATACTATAACATATAACATATTAACATATTACAAATATACTATAACATATTAACATATTAATAATATTAACATATTAACATAATTATACTATAACATATTAACAGAACTGATCATTTAAATCAAGGCCTAGACAGTCCTACAACATCTGTTCTAAGTTTACTTGTTCTCTTTTCACTCTTTCCTTTATTGCCTTTACTACGTTTTCTTATTTATTTATTTATTTATTTATTACCTCAAATATTCCAAGTTTATTTCTGGGTTAGGTTTCCACCTTTGTTAGTCCATAAGCTTTGAATGTTCTTTCCCTGATCTTATGAATGTTTTTTCAACTTCTCATCATTTTGACTTTTTTTCCCTAGTGTCAGTTCCTCAGAAAGCTCTTTCCTAAAGATCGAGGGGTATCCTCTGAGGCTCTTTGGGTCTTTCTTATGAATGTTTTCATCTTCTCATCATTTTGAGATCTTTCCTAAAGATTGAGGGGGTATCCTCTGAGGCTCTTTGGGGGCTTTCTGGGGAATGACATCTTCTCTAGTACTCTGCCCCACCAGTGCTAACTGCCCTAACCACCTCAGCCTCATATGTTTCCTTAATCCAGTGAGAACACCCGACTCTATTTGAGTTTTCTCCCTCCCTGGATGGCATCATACAAACTCCCTCCAAGCCACACACATGGAAACAATAGTGTTTACCTGGCCTGACGACCAATAGTGATTACCTGGCCTATCTCATTTCAAAGAATGTAGTTCTGCACTGCCTATACCCCCCTGTCATTTTTGTTTTCTAAATTTGCCTAGTTTTCTATCTGTTTTAAATCTGTAAGGTAAATCTGGTTCCTATTACTTCAGAAACCTCCTAATGGTTTTTTTTTTTAGGCACATGTGTTTTTTTTTTGCTTTTTGAGTTTTTTTTTGTTTTCAAGATTTTATTTATTTATTTGATAGAAGAGAAGAAACAGTGAGAGAGGGAACATAAGCAGGGGGTAGTGGGGAGAGGGAGCAGCAGGCTTCCCGCTAAGCAGGGAGCCCTATGCGGGTCTCCAACTCAGCACCCTGGGATCATGACCTGAGATGCAGGCAGACACTTAATGACTGAGACACACAGGCTCCCCTAGACACGTGTGCTTAAGGACTTGGTATGCCACTCAGTTTCTTACTAGAAGAATTATAAGAAAAAGAACTTAATAGGCATGGGATTTATATGTTTTGACGTATATAAGCTATTTCACATAATTGTTATAGATTTATATTATTCTATTATTCCTATATTATGTTATTATGTTAAACTTTCCTGTTCTTACAGCTAGATGTATGATTAATTGAAACTTTAACACCTATTTAATAAGAAATAAACAACACCTAATTATGTGACTTATCAACTTTCTTCTTAGACAGATGGAAAGACTTGGCCTAGGCTGAGAGTCCTTCATCTTTCTTTGCTTTTTTGTCTCTCACACTTTTTCTGTTGACATGGGAAATCATCAAGTGCTATGATCTTAAAAATACTGTCCTGAAGGTGAAAGAAAAAGTTCTATTTTTTAAATGTAGAAACCTATCTATAAAAAAAACAAACAAACCAAAAAAAACCTTTTATTTTTTTATTAAGGAAGAAACTTAATTTTCCAAGTATGTACATGTATGTGTGTTTATAATTATTTTGTATTTATTTAAAGAAAATAGAAAGTAATTTTATTTTTCTAACCTAACAATTTTAATTACCATCTCTCTTTTATCATAGAATTTGATGAAAACCCGGGGGTGCCGTGGGTGGCTCAGTTGGTTTTAAGTGTCTGCCTTCAGTTTCAGGCCATGATCTCCAGGTCCTGGGATTGAGCCCCTGCTCAATTATTGGGCTCCCTGCTGAGCAGGGAGGCCTCTTACCCCTCACCCTCCGTGTGTGTTGCTCCCCCTGCTTGTGCTCTCTCTCTCTCTTTCTAATAAATAAATAAAATCTCAATAAAAAAAAGAACTTGATGAAAACTAACCTTTTCAACTTAAAATAAATTGAGTTGCTATTTTGTCCTAATAGGCATTATCTTCAAAATACATTTATAATGAAGTTGCAAATGTGGCTTTATATATTTGTTTAACTAAATATATATTATATTAATATCCATGTATGTTAATATACACATATCTTCCTAATAATAAATTTCCCATGTCTGTGGGTTGGTTCATATATAATAGGCAAGTCTATAAGTATAGTTTCTTTCCATTTAAAATATTTGTGTGCATTTTGATAAAAAATCAGATTTATGTGCTAATTATAAAAATATGTTTTATAAAAATATACTTTTTTGAACTTTATACAAAAACCATATTTATTTCCATCATCTTTAGATAGGTTGACAACTTAGGATCAACTGTAGAGTAAAACAATTTCTTATCATAATCTTTTATTTAGCAATGCACAATTATTACAGTTATCTATTTCTAGAAAATAAATTAGATTCTTGGATGGTGATAGTTTGAATAAAAAAAAGCACATCAATTGTCCCAAAGGTGGACTAAGACACATTGAAATATGGTACATTGGAATAGGTGATGGTGGTGTGTTAGATGGAGAGAGTGAATGGCCTCTTCTTCTGAAATATAATAGATTTCAAATATAACAAAGGGTTCTCCTAAAATGAAGCAAAGGAATAAATAGCTATAATTTATTCCTATGTTCAGGAGGGAGGTCAGTTCAGTTCTCAAAAGGAGGCATGGAAGTAAACAGTCAAAACCATGTCCAGATTCCTGCTCTCTCCTAGATTCCTTCCCCCACACTGATAACGGAGAATAGGTAAGCAAGCACAGGTTGTAGGCATGGTCTGTTAGATGCCTTAGTGATTGCAAGGAATAGAATTAAGGTTGTTTAATATTTCTACAATTAAGGGAGGACGTACAGGTAAAGCAATGTAATAGCAATGATTCTGGATAGAATCATAGATAGAATCATAGATTCTATGATTCTATGATAGAATCCATAGATTCTGTATAGAATCTATTCCAATCAATCTGGATAGGAAGAAGGATGCACATTTTAATAAACCAGGTTTCTTGAATATGCTCAGTCAAGTGGTGAAAAAACTTGACTTACTATAACAATGCTTTCATCTTTAAGGAGGTCTACACTTGGTTAACATAATTAATTATTATCTCTTTTAGCAAACAGAAAGAATAAAAATTAACATTTTAGGGCTACAGCGGCACTGATCAAAATAATTTTTTTTTTTGATTTTACAACTCATATCTTCTTCTGTTTTTTAATTGATCAAACATCCATCCAACTATAGACATTTTTAAACATATTAAATAACTTTTTAAGAGGTGCCTTGCAGTTTTCTTGACTTTTAAAGATTTATACTTAATTTTTATTAAAAATTAAAAATTGAGCTAGTCTTAACAATGAGCATATAAAAACAACTTTTAAAACTTTAAAGAAGGCATGAAATAAAACTTGTAAAAAACCT
The DNA here is from genome assembly GCF_011764305.1 of Mustela putorius furo. Classification (NCBI taxonomy): domain Eukaryota; kingdom Metazoa; phylum Chordata; class Mammalia; order Carnivora; family Mustelidae; genus Mustela; species Mustela putorius. The sequence continues at coordinate 74,483 of NW_025421431.1, forward strand.
CATTGTGATTTCTAATAAAATGTTTCTGAGTGCTCGCTTCGGGCAGCACATATACTTAAAATGTTTCTGTAACAGCCAGTCAATCAGTCAATCAATCCCTCAGTAACAACAACCATGCTACATAAATAACAGAGCTAGTTCTTATTATCTGGTTTACTGCCCACAGTAAGCATTTGAGCCAGCATTTATTCAGCCGTTCTATTCAGGGCCCTAGTACCTCTGCTTTGTCATCTTGTGGCTTAGGGGTTTTCTGGGGATTTATTTGTGTAAGATACTGTGGCATGGGGAGGGGCTCTGTGTAAAAGCGTCTTCAGATCCCTGGTGTTTGACACCTTAATTGTCTTTATCTTTTTCATTACCATTCTGTCTAGACAGTCCCTCTCCAGAATGGGTTGCTCTATTACCCAGATGGCTGTTCTGTCTCATATCTCTCTCTCTTGTTCCCAGGATCCTGAGTGCCGCCACGGTCCATCACTTCCCCTTTAATAGAGTCTTTGAATGAGGTGTGTCCTCATGTGGAAAGATGGGAAGAGCCGCGCCTGCCGCAGCTGAAGGCCTCTGGCAGCTGTTAGTTCTTGATCTTGCGGCTCAAGTTTGCAGAGTCAAGAGTGTCAGTGAATTTTTTATTATGGCTGCAGAGGCTCCTCTCCAGGCCTGAGCATGACCCGCCGCTGGAAGCTGCTTGGTCCTCTGGAGTCCTCCATCCCAGTGATGCTAAAGAATGGAGAATAGGATAGTGTTCTCGAGGGGAACAAATTTGCATTAAGTCACAAAACTTCCCCAGGACACAAAGGTAAAAAATCTAGGGTATGAGGTCAGGGGTCATAGGAGAATTCACAAAGTATTTCAAGTTTATGGGTTACATAACATTTGTAAGTATCCTGCTCCACTCAGGTGACCCCTTCACTGCTTTCTCCCATCTTTGGGGTGCTATCCTGGAAAGCCCTGTTGCCTTCCTACATGGCTTAGCATGACATGCTGGCAGACCACGGTTGACTGGAACAGCAGCAAGCCCCTGCGTGAGCTGGAAGACTTTCCCAGGAAAATGATCTTCTGAACATTTATGGCACCATTGTTCTGTAAGACTATACCTGCAAGATGTGATTTTGAGAGCCATGGGTGAGGACTTAACTTCAGTCCCCATGGGGACTAAATGGGAGAGACATTCCTTTTGCCAGGAAGGGAAGATGACGCTGAAGTCCAAAGATGAAAGATGGAAGACAAAGAGGAGGACTTTAGAAGTTTGTAAATAACTGTGGAAACCTAGAGCCTCTATCATCCCACTGCTCCTTATGTTTTCGACCTATTATAGCTTCAAGTCTTTAAACACTTTCTTCAAAAATTTCCCTCAAAAAGTCTTTCATAGTGTATTCTTCCACGCGGCATAAATATCCCAAACCCTAAATTCCAAGCTTGTTCATTACGAGTTCTCTAATCACATGTTAAGTTCTTCCTGTGGGCTCCAATATATTTTTTTTCAGTGTACTCCACTAGATAACTCTATACCCTAAATTATCCTTTACTCCTAAAAATAGCTCAGGGTGTGATTTTTTTGGGTCTCTGCCATTTTACATATTATGTTACAAACAAATAACAGCCTTTATTTGCAATAAATACTCCTATGCCTATAAATGTAATGCATATACATATCAACATATCAGATCTATGTGTATGTATAACTTATTAACTTATCAAGGAGTTTTGATTAATCATAATTTTACAAGTCTACATTATGACTGTCTATATGCTGAAGTATATGTTTATTTAGAACACAGTTGATCTTGATAGTGACAGAATGATTTAGTTCATCATTATTACTATTTTTTTGAAATGGGTGGGATTTTTTTTATTTCTTTTTTTTTTTAGATTTTATTTATTTATTTGACAGACCACGAGATCACAAGTAGGCAGAGAAGCAGGTAGAGCGAGAGGAGGAACGCAGGCTCCCCCTGTTGAGCAGAGAGATCCCGATGTGGGGGGGCTTGATCCCAGGAATCTGAGATCATGACCTGGACTGAAGGCAGAGGCTTTAAACCCATTGAGCCACCCAGGTGCCCTGGGTGGAACTTTTAAATGGTAGCATCCCAATCACAGGCATAAAAAACGTGTTCCACAGAGTGTTGTCACTTTTTTCAGTATCATGATGATTTAGAAGAGGTAGTAAAGAATGACCTATTTTCTAGTTACAAAATATTTTATTTTCAAGGTGGTTACTACACAAAAAAAAAAAAAAACATCTTTATTTTCTCAAGGGTTAAAAACCTAAGATATATTCAAGATTCAATGAATCAGAGTAATTCCAAACATCCTCAGTATAGCTGAGGAAAAGGATTTCTATTGTGTTTCTTGACTGGTGTTCTATCTTGTCTGTGTGGTGATGGTGACTCCTAGCAGACTGCAACTCCATCAACCAAATATACCCATCTGGGCCCGGGGAATCCCTCCAGTTTCTCAGGAACTCGCAAGGTGCCATGTCCATAAGCTCTGTTTCTGGAAACTCCCGGCAGTTAATGGCTCTTCTCTTAGAAGAATCAGGGACCAGGTAGAGATTAGGAGAAGTACAATGGACTGAAGCAACAATCTTAGGATAATGGCAGGAAACTAGAGAAATTAGAGCAATCTATCCTTCCTTGCCTTTAATAATGGTGTTTGATAAATCAAGTGGACACTGCGCTATCTGCTTTTTAATGACGAATAATGAGGTTCATGGTGGTAAGTTTGGCCGCTGATATGGGAACAGTAATCATACTGAGTTTTCAGTCATTGAGTGCCCACCTTGGGGACGTGGGGTACTTCAACATTGGGGGAGGACAGAGTTGGCATGAAGGTTTTTTTTTTGTGTTTTTTTTTTTTTTGGTTTTGGTTTTGTTTTTCCATTTATTTCCCTATTTGGCATTTTTGATACTTTGAGGTGTTTTCAGCAAACGTTACTTCTTCTTACCCTACTACTAACAGAACTGGTGATAGAAGGGGGGGCATTTAATCATTACACATTGCCTTCCTGTGCTGAAAACTTTTCTTGGAGCTCCCTTTAGATTTTATTTTATTTATTTGACAGAGAGAGATCCCAATTAGGCCAAGAGGCACGGCAGAGAGAAAGGAAGGACGCAGGAGGCTCCCTACTACTGAGCATATACACCGGATGTGGGGCTAGATCCTGGGAACACTAAGCATCCGACCTGATCTGAAGACAGAGGATTACCCCACCCGAGCCATCCCAGGTGCCCCTCCGAGCTCCACTTGTGATAATTTTTACACTTATGTACGTAAAGTTCCCCCCACGAGGTATTTGCTACATATTAAACAAAGTAATAAGTGTATGGGGAAGTCCATTGAATAATTCTGCATTGACAATGGTCATTGCTATTTAAGAAGTGAAATGTTTGGGTCATTTAATTGTAAGTACGTGGCCCTTTTTTTTTTTTCCGGTCTTGGAATCACTTTATCTTCCTTTTCAAAAAATATTTCAGAAGGTTTCCTAACATTTCTATTCTTGGTATTGTTAAAATAATTTATTATTAAAGGCTTTAAAAGGCGTGAATCTAATTAGGAAACAGGATAAATTTTTTGTGACGGGTCCTATGCTTGTCTCTGTTTCTTTTCTATGGAAATTGTTGTGTCTAACTAACTATAGTTCAGCCTTCCCTCTATGGTCTTTAGTTCTGTGGGCACCATAGCTATATTAATGACAACTTTTATGTACTCTAGTTTCTACTAAAATTACCAATTTGATAGATTTTATTTTTTATTTATTATGTTCAGTCAGCGTATAGAGTACATCATTAGGTTTTGATGTAGTGTTCAGATTTCCAAATAAATTTGCTTATAAATGTATTATTATTATTTAAATTTCTTTTAGTTTCTTATTTGGATATTTGTATTTTCTACTTTTTAACTATTTTTAAACATTTTATTTTAAGATTTTTGTTTATTCACTTGTTTGAGAGAAGCGCACATGCCCAGGCAGGAGCTGGGGAGCAGAAGAAACAGGCTCCCCACTGAGCAGGGCCCCGTGCCAGATCCCAGGACCCTGAGATCATGAGCTGAGCTAAAGGCTGCTTAACCAACTGAGGCATCCTAAAATTATTTAATGGCATAATTTTTTTTTTGATTGTTAAAAGCACAATTTATTTCTTACTTTTCTTTGCTAACTCAGTAAATGGCTTTTTATCTTTAATTATCTCATCTGTTTCAGTTTTTT